>NW_013627332.1:0-539 GCF_000695525.1 Brassica oleracea var. oleracea
GCTATCATTGTAGCATATGGACGTCTATAAATTATTTTCCAGTCCGAGGATCTTTGTCAAGACATTGATGGTTGATACCAGATGATAGATACCATTCTTTATCATTCTTTATACCAGCTTATTACTTTTCTCCTTTCATTGTTGGATATTCGGATTCATAAACCTTATGTAATCCTTGTTCCTTGGCCTATAATTAGATCACCCATTTTGGCTCAAGGTTTCTTTTAAACTTATGGAGAAAGTATATTCATAATATATATCCAACATATATTTCCAATCCTCTTTATGAGATTCTAAGATCACATGATCTTAGATGGCACATATATTTGTGGTGGATTCTTTCATAATATCTTAAGATGATATATGTCTGGACTCATGACCCGTATCAGTCTGAGGTGGTCATATCTATGATCACTTATATGGCCTGATATAATTACTATGGCTTGATGCAGGTTCATTCTTTTATAACTCATGAAGTCCCCAAGCATATGAACTTCTAGAATTTGAACCTTATAGGTAATGGTCTTTATATCAAATTC
>NW_013627333.1:0-539 GCF_000695525.1 Brassica oleracea var. oleracea
TATTTTTAATGTTTTCATTTATATATTTACAAAAGGTTTTGTAAACGTTTTTTAAAAAAAAACTATTAAACCTTTTCTTATACATAGTTTATTACTGGAAACTTATAAAAAATTATAAAAAAATATAAATTTTTTATTATACATGATTTATATATATATATGTATACACAATTATAAAAAATTTATAAATATAGAAAAATGTTGTTAAATATTTTAAAAAATTTTTAAAAACGTTTTATTATACATAGTTTATTACTGGAAACTTATAAAAAATTATAAAAAATTTAAAATTTTTTTATTATACATGATTTATATATATATCTATACAAAATTATAAAATTTTTATAAATATAGAAAAATGTTGTTAAATATTTTAAAAAATTTTTAAAAACGTTTTATTATACATAGTTTATTACTGAAAACTTGAAAAACGTTTTTAAAAATCAAAAAACGTTTTAAAAATTGTAAAACCTTATGAATTTTAACAAAAAGAAAAAAATAATTCCAAAAAAAACTAAAACAACAATCCAAACAACAAT
>NW_013627334.1:0-539 GCF_000695525.1 Brassica oleracea var. oleracea
CGGTCGGAACACAGATAGACCAAGCTCAGTCACTACGTAACTACCGCTCACGCACACTGCCCAGTCGCTACGCAGCGACCGAGCGTCCGTTCCGCTCGGTCGCTACGTAGCGACCAAGCTCGGCGAGCGTCCGTTCCGCTCGGTCGCTACGTAACAACTGAGCTCGAGTCAAGCTCGGTCACTACGTAGCGACCGAGCGTCCGTTCCACTCGGTCGCTACGTAGCAACCGAGCTCTTCTGAAACGTCGATATGACGCAAGTCCATGCATTCTCGTCTACCCTTCGATGCTATCTCCCGAAGACCGTAGCGAACCCGTTTCATGTTTTCCGCCATTCAAAGTCATCGATCAAACTTTGCGGGAAAACCCGCGGAAAGTTTGTTTTTTATCGAAAGAAGCCGTAATAAACGCTTTGAGTCAAAAGACGGCCCAAAGGGACCTAAGACATTACTCGAGGCCCAGCTTACGATCTCTTAACCAACAGCCTGTAAGACGCATGACGGTTTACGCTTGGTTCGCAACGAAAGATAAATGTCAAGT
>NW_013627335.1:0-111 GCF_000695525.1 Brassica oleracea var. oleracea
CTTGTCGGTAGGGAAGTGAGTGAAAGCCGGATGTCCCCTGTCGAGGGTCGAGTACATCATACGATTGATCCATGCGCTGATCCCGTTCCTGGATCGGTTGAACCTAATAAA
>NW_013627335.1:304-539 GCF_000695525.1 Brassica oleracea var. oleracea
GAGCGGATGCAGCAGCGGGAGCGAGAGGAGCATGAGCGGGTGCAGCAGAAGGAGATGTAAGGTAGGAGTTGTGGGGCGAAGGAAAATCTAGAAAATGGCTGGAATCCCGAGACTGGCTCCCCGTACCACCACGACCACGACGCTGTCGAGGCCGGGTCTGATCATCATGAGACCTGTAAATTAACAACAAAATATTTAATAAATATAGAAATATATAAATTAATTTTTTTTTTAA
>NW_013627336.1:0-171 GCF_000695525.1 Brassica oleracea var. oleracea
AAGATGATTTTAAAACTTTGGAAGAGAATACCTGCAAAAAAAGATTAGAAATTAAAATCATATTTTGAGTATGCTTCTAATGAAATATGCTTAAAATTCAAGGCTTGTAGACTTCTTTTCAAGTCTACCAGCCCTAACTTTTAAGTAGACTTCATTTGAAGTCTACTCTAT
>NW_013627336.1:197-539 GCF_000695525.1 Brassica oleracea var. oleracea
AAAAATATAATTTAATAGATAAAATAGTAATAATTAAAGACATATAATTTGAATATGTAACTTTATTTTAATATAATTAAATCGAACCTTATTGATTTCCCACTTCTTCTTCCACTCGTGGATCTGCTTCCCATAGTTGTCCAAGATATAAACCTTACATTTTTGGGAGGAGAAGAAAACAACTATGGAAAAAAATAACTACAAAACAAGATAAAATTATTAAAAAACATAGAAAAGAATGAAAGTCATATTTTTGTAGGCTTCCAATGAAGTCTGTTTAAACTTTGTGGTTTATTAAACTTCATATGAAGTCTACTAGCTTTAGTAAACTTCTTTGGAAGT
>NW_013627337.1:0-539 GCF_000695525.1 Brassica oleracea var. oleracea
CTTGTATGTTAGAACATGTGTGCTTTGTTTATAGTGTATGGATTTTAATTATGTATTTTATATCATGTTTGAAGACACTCATTAGTTATTATTGTTTGAAATGGATCTTTGGTTATTATTGTATAAACCCATCTTGTATATTGCAGAGTGAAAGTGTCAATGGGACGAACGCGGGAAGGAAGAGCTTGGCGGAGGATAAAGGTCCAGATGTGCCCGCAGATGTGCCCGCAGATGCTAGTTCCTCGGAAAATAAAGTTCCAGAACCGAGCCTCATTCTATTGGACAAAAATTAATCCACTGTTTCAGATTTACAGAAGGAGGATGCTAGATATCTAGAAAAGAGGGATGCTGCTTTGGCACTTTGCCGTGCAAAGAGTGATCGAACAAGGAAACTTGCTGCCTCACAGCAATCTCCTTATACGGCAAACAGCACGGCCAGAGTGATTATTTCAAACAGAAAGCTTTATTCAGGCTATAATCCTTTTGCACCAGTTGACAAGAAGAAGTTGAAGGAGCTCGTTGATTGGTTGAAAACTTGT
>NW_013627338.1:0-539 GCF_000695525.1 Brassica oleracea var. oleracea
CATTGTGGATTGATTTTTCTACTCTAATATGGGTAATTACTAAAGAATTATTTCCCTTTCAAGATCCATGGAATACGGTGTTCCATCTTATTATTTATTTTATTTAAGTATTATTCAGACCATCATAACTATGTGTTTCATGAATATGTCTGAGTAGTCCTTACTGTTAGATTTAGGTTTTTCAAATAGGTTGATAAATGTAATACTGACACAACAATTGTTAGGTTGTTTAGAAATATAGTTCAATCATCTAATTATGCTTAAAGCTAAGTTTAGGATTGATCACCCTTCAAACTTATATCTTAGGATTAATTTGGATCAAGCCATTGCTTGACTCAATACCTAAAAATAATTAGAATGATCTAACTGACTAGATACAGACGAGAGTTGGTCTAGTGAGTTAGAGAATACAAATCAAACCTGTCCGTAAAGCTTTCTGTAAGAAGTATCGATCGACGCAGCGATAGCCCTGTCGATCGATATTTTGAATGCGTCGATCGATATTTTGAAAGGTGTATCAATCGATATTCACAAAGAAT
>NW_013627339.1:0-539 GCF_000695525.1 Brassica oleracea var. oleracea
TGGTATATACAATGGGAAGTGGTAGAGTACCTCTTTATGAAGCGTGGGAGGAGGCTGATGCCTCATCCTCGGTGTCAGCTTCCTCATCTGTAGAGGCAAGGGATGGAGATTTATTTCCTGATTCGGACTGTGGAGCTGGTGGGTTTCTCTTCTGACGGAGCAGTTCTTTCTCGGTGGCGGGAAGTCTGAGTGCTAAAAGACCAATTGAAGGCTGGGGGTAAGGAAGTTTCTGATGATGAACATCCCGCTACCGCTCCTCTAGTCAGTATATCAGCTACCTTCTTCATGAATTGAGCTGAAGCTTCTGCTTGCCTCTTCACAGTCTTACTCAGCGCCTTACACTTGTCCTTGAGCTTGAAAATTGTTCTGTCCTGAGCTTTGTTCCATCGTTGGAGTTTGCTGATATGCTCATGAGCCTGGCGAAGGAGTCCATGGGGAAGAGCTCCTGGATGCTGCGCAAAGTAGTAGCGAGGAGGACCATAGAGGAGCTCAGAGTTTAGACCGGAAGCTTCTTCTTGGAAAACACCACATCTATCCGC
>NW_013627340.1:0-539 GCF_000695525.1 Brassica oleracea var. oleracea
GATTTGAAAGTGGTATAACTTCTTCATCCTAACTCCTATGAGATTTAATCCACTTCCTGATTATTCTCCACTACTTTATGGATCCAAATACTGCTTCTTACATCGCGATTCATCCTGGTTTGATTAGAATGGCGAGGAAGTTGTTGTATTCGAAAACAGAAAAACTGGGATCACCTTATTTGGAAGTGGGATAACTTCTTCATCCTAACTCCTATGAGATTTAATCCACTTCCTGATTATTCTCCACTACTTTATGGATCCAAATACTGCTTCTTACATCGCGATTCATCCTGGTTTGATTAGAATGGCGAGGAAGTTGTTGTATTCGAAAACAGAAAAACTGGGATCACCTTATTTGGAAGTGGGATAACTTCTTCATCCTAACTCCTATGAGATTTATTCCACTTTCTGGTGATTCTCCACTACTTTATCTATCCAAATACAGCTTCTTAAATCGTGATTCATCCTGGTTTGATTAGAATGACGAGAAAATTGTTATATTCCCAAACAGGAAAGCTGGGATCACCTGATTTGAAAGT
>NW_013627341.1:0-538 GCF_000695525.1 Brassica oleracea var. oleracea
TTCTTCTTCTAATGCTCCCGAAATGAAACAAATGCGAGATTTAATTTTGGTAACATGGGATTATAGGGAGGCATGTAAATAGACACCCGTAGATCAAGGGATATCACGACTGTCAGAAGATTAAAATTGTATTTGTAGTAGTTTTCCGGTGGTGTGGTTATCAAAACAATGAGCATGATATGTAAGATCAGAACACCTGCGAATACAAAGATTAAACAGTTATAAATTTATGAATGTCAATACTGGCGAACTGGAAAAAACAATAGACTTTTAACATTTAAGATCTTATAACGTTGAAAACGTTTAAAGAAAAAAAGACTGGTAGGATGATTTCGAGAGTAAGGATGCTAACCTTTTTATACTTGAAACTCCACCACCTTGTAAGAGAGAAGCTAACATTGAATGTAAATCGTGGATGATGGATTTAAAGAGAACTTTAAGATGATGAATCCGTGTAACTGGTAGATTTGTGGATCGGAATGAAGAAGATGAAGCAACTGAATCGAAACCCTAGGGTGTGACCCGATATTGCAACGGC
>NW_013627342.1:0-538 GCF_000695525.1 Brassica oleracea var. oleracea
GTGCGGAAGAAGCTTATTGGAGACAGAGGAGCCGTTTGCTATGGCTACGGCTTGGAGATCGCAATACGGGGTTTTTCCATGCTACTACAAAAGGGCGTAAAAGAGCGAACAGCTTCTCAGTTATAGAAGATGCTGAGGGGACAATGTGCTATAAAGAGGAGGAAATATCCAAGGCGATAGTGAATTACTTCCATGATAAGTTCACCTCCATGGGCGCAGCGAACAATAAGGAGGAGACTGTCCGCAAAGCCCTCAAACCTATGGTCTCGGAGGAGGAAAATGAGAAACTGATAGCAACACCGTCAGAGCAGGAGATCCGCGCTGCTCTCTTCTCCATCCATGCCGATAAGGCACCGGGGCCGGATGGCTTCTCAGCTGCCTTCTACCAAACCCACTGGCAGGACATTGGCCCTGACATAGTAGCGGAGGTTCAGCGTTATTTCGAGAGGGATATGCTACCGGATAACATTAATGATACCCATATCAGGCTCATCCCCAAAATAAAGAACCCGCAGAGAGTTGCTGATTACCGACCCAT
>NW_013627343.1:0-538 GCF_000695525.1 Brassica oleracea var. oleracea
ACACAAAGCTTTAAAACCGGCAGCAACCAAACGACCTCAGCTCACAAGGATTCCGGAATCCAGAGACTAATCCAACCGTACAAGTCCAAGATAAACAAGTCAACAATACCTCCGCCAAATTTCAGCTCAAGAAGAGAAGATCTCACCGTCGGATTTACCAAACACCCAAGACTGTTCCGCTGAAGAACTGTGACGACCAGCTTCACTAAAACCCAGACAACAGAAGATCCAACCGTTGAAATCCAAATCCCTTCGGTGAATCTCTAACCCACTGACTGAAAACACTTCTCACAAAATATCAGCCCGATCAAGTTCCGTTTGATCCTCCAAAACAAATCTTGAAATAGCCTGACGAGTTTTCTCCTCCTTCTCTCTTCTTTCTCTCTTTTGTCTCTCTCTCTAAACTCTATTATTGTGAGTCTACAGTGCAAAGGGGAACATCACTAATTACTTAAGGTCATGAGAATTATTATGTCTCATGCCCACTCGGCTCTCTCCATCTAGGAGGGACCCAACAAACTCCCCCTCCGACTAGATG
>NW_013627344.1:0-538 GCF_000695525.1 Brassica oleracea var. oleracea
AAAGAATAAGAAATAAACCCAACTCCTCCTAAAGATACGCTGCATCAACGCCTCTCTCATCGTGGCGGTACTCAGTTAATGAATCATGGCGATACGTAGTTGTGGATTTATACTTTATTCTCTCTTCCCCATTGTTAATAAGGACTATAATCCACAGCTGGAGTATTTACATGTTTGTAAATCCCAAACATGCATGAATGTATCTCATATTATAGTGTTAATGGACACGTCTCATTTGTGTACATCTGTCCACCACATACACATGCCTCCTATGAAAAGCTAATTGGTTTCGTGAGGTGTCCACAAAAAGAACTTAATAGAATTGTTTATACAAAAAAGTATATGATAAAATCGTTCATATTTCCTTGTGGAACCGTATACAACTATATTCTAGTCGACAAACACAACCGAAAACATAACACGTTTCAACATGAGAGATGAATAATTCGAGGATAGCGCAAATGAATCTGATTATACATATGATCGTTACTTATTGGGATAACTACAAGTTATATGGAGATAACTCCTACTTCTAGAT
>NW_013627345.1:0-538 GCF_000695525.1 Brassica oleracea var. oleracea
ATGCCAAGATCAGTATGATAGAGGCAAAAGTCATGGTAACCAGAATGTTTTACCCAGAAATTATACACTTTATGGCATGACCGGATTGGCCATCCTGGTCCAAAACGTGATGCAAAATTGATATTGGAAAAGGCACAAAGAGTTATCCCATAGAATCTCACGTGTGTAGCATGAACACAAGGGAAACTCATTAGGCCATGATGTCCCAAAGCACTTAAATATTATAGTATGTCCATGAGGGGGCAGTGAGGACAAATCCGCACATGTCCATACTATATATAGCTTGGCTGAATCCTTTTATAAATCTGTATTGGCCATTACCCATAAGTTCAAACTCTCAGTCTGGGGACACACGAATTTACATGCACTTTAACTAATAAGCATCAGACCATTTAAGTGAGCATAGATATTTCCATCTCAAATTTATTACGGGTCATGAGCCAGACATATACCATCTTGAGATATTTGGATAAGCCACCACAAATATGTGTCGTCTAAGATGGATCCTTAGAAGAGGATGAGGATGAGGATATATGTT
>NW_013627346.1:0-538 GCF_000695525.1 Brassica oleracea var. oleracea
TCAACACTATCAGCTGCAGTAGATGATAAATTTTCAGGGACAGGTTCTACACTTGGTAAATAGGGCATACTGATTCCCAGGCTCTCCATTACTCCCCTAAGGTTATTTGCTCTATCTGAGGCTGATTGAGAAAGATCTTTGAGCTCATCCCAACTCTTTCCATCATAATAGCCTCTAGATTCTGCAAACTTCACATCCCTCGAGACAAGAACCCTTCTTGACTCTGGATCATAGCACTTATACCCCTTCTGAGTTGGAGAGTAACCAATGAACATAGCTTTTGAGCTTTTAGCATCAAGCTTGTTCCTCAGCTCCCCAGGTATCATCACAAAACAGAGGCATCCAAACACACGCAAATGGTCCAAAGATGGTTTGGTCTTATTTAGAACCTCAAAAGGAGACATGTCGTTGAGGACTTTAATTGGAGTTCTATTGATCAGATAAGTAGCAGACATCACAACATCACTCCAGAATCTCTTTGGAACATTGGCGTGGAACATCATTGATCTTGCTACTTCCATCAAATGTCTGTTCTTTC
>NW_013627347.1:0-538 GCF_000695525.1 Brassica oleracea var. oleracea
TCTCGTGTTTGTTCGCTCGTGTGTATTTCGTTTAGTAGTAAAGAAAAAACACACACAATTTGTCCAGTTCACGTCTCAAATCAAGGTCGCTACGTCTGGCCGAGGTTTGCTCGGAAATCCACTAGAAAGCTCGGTTACACTTAACCCTTAGAGACTGAGCAAAATCGCACTTCTTACGGCTGCTCTCTGTAGTTCTCTTCCTCTCTCTTAACCCTAATGTCTCAGCTAGTGTAGGCTTTTATAGAGCGGCTCTATCTTGGCCAGCTCTCCTACTCTCCTCTATTTTTCCGTACAGAGGAAGAAGACAAAAGCCCCTCTCTTGCAGACTAAGGTTAATTATTCCTTTAGCCTTTCATACCGTTAAATGAGCATGTGAGCTCCTCGTGCTTGCTTTCTTTCTAACGGTAATGCTGAGACCTTCTTCTTGGGTTAGAGTCTTCGTGACACTTAGGCAATAACTAAACAAAACTCCCCCTTGCCGTAGTGTCATCTTCTTGCTATCTCTAGTCTTTCCTTTCTAGTGTTACTTGATTTCCAC
>NW_013627348.1:0-538 GCF_000695525.1 Brassica oleracea var. oleracea
TGGAACCAAGTCGCGCGTTCCGCGTCTCGACATCAATCGATGGTACAAGATGTACATCGATCAATCATAATCTTCAATCGTCGAGGCTTTTCTTCTGTATCGATCGATGGCACTAGGTGTGCATCGATCGATTGCTTCGTTTGCATACCGACCTCTAATGCCAGCTGGGATGAAATCTCTTTTAAGCTCCTAAATGCTCCATAATCATCACTTTACTCCAAGATACTCTTGAACCTGAAAACATACCTAATAGGATAGAATATATAATATATAGATAGTAAAACTCTTATATACCATGGATGAAAATGGATCAAATCCATGGTATATCAACTCCCCCAGACTTACCCTTTTGCTTGTCCTCAAGCAAATCAAACAGACAGTCTCTCTGAAAGAGGTTTGAAAACAGCAGGGACTCACACATTTAAAACATAGAAATCATCACCTCTACAATAGTGCAATCCACATCTAAAAAGTCATAATCACAAAAGCATATTATGCAATATCCTAGCTTAGCAACCAAATTCAACTAGTCAACAAC
>NW_013627349.1:0-538 GCF_000695525.1 Brassica oleracea var. oleracea
CTGTCCAAAAATTTTAAAAAATCTAATTTCTGTGCGTCAATTTACCATTGACAATTCTTGCTCTGTCGAATTTGACCCTCTTGGTTTTCTTGTTAAGGACCTTCGTACTCGGACTCCTCTCATCCGATGTGATAGCAAAGGCCCGCTTTACTCTATCTCGTCTCCCTCTGCTCCTTCTTCACCACAAGCCTTCATTTCCTCTGCCACTGCTTCAACTTGGCATCGCCGTTTAGGACACCCCGGTCATTCTGTTCTTCGTCGTCTTGTTTCTTCTGGTTTATTTGATTGCTCGCAAACTGATATTTCTTCTTTGTGCCATGCTTGTCAACTTGGAAAACATCTTAGACAACCGTTTTATTCTTCTTCGTCAGTTGTTTCTTCTCCCTTTGAAATAATTCATTCCGACATTTGGACGTCTCCAGTGTCCAGTATTAGTGGAATTAAATATTATGTTATTTTCTTAGATCAATTCTCACATTTTGTTTGGATTTATCCTCTTCGTCAAAAAAGTGAGGTTTTTGCAAAATTTTTACATTTT
>NW_013627350.1:0-172 GCF_000695525.1 Brassica oleracea var. oleracea
TGTCATTTCAATGAGAAAGAATTCTCAACTCTAGGGGGAGACAATAAGCAAGTAGGAAAAGGGATCAAATAGAGTGTACCATCGTTATTACACCTTGATCCTCCTACGAAACAGTCAGAACTAGAAGTTCGACGTATCATGCATTTACAAAATATAGCAAATCAGCTACCTG
>NW_013627350.1:345-538 GCF_000695525.1 Brassica oleracea var. oleracea
CGAAGAAAATTGTGAATCTAACGACAATATAAAGCATCTTGAATCTGAAGGAAATCATGAGATTTCTATCAATTACATCCATAATGGAAAGATATGGAAGCGAAATGAGATGGATGATATTGATGACGTTTTCTCATACCTTTTACCAAAGGAAATAAATGAAGAAAACGAAGATCCAGAACCAAAGTCTGTA
>NW_013627351.1:0-538 GCF_000695525.1 Brassica oleracea var. oleracea
AAACTATTTCTAGTCAATTTATGTTATTTAATTATTTTATGGAATTATTTAAGAAAATAGATAAATATACAAAATATTTATATTACTGAAGATATATGTTATGTTACTTAAATTATGTTTTAAAGGAAAGAATATTTCTTTTCTTAATATCAAGATTATTTTATGAATTTTCATATACAAATTCACATTATATATAAATATATTTTGGTTTCATTTAAGAAAATTATGATTACTTTGAAAATTTATTTTATGTTTCTTAAAATTATGATTTAAAGGGAAGATTATTTTTTCTTAATATCATGATTATTTTGTGTACCTTTTTTGAAATCACATTATATAAATATATATATTCGTTTTAAACTTGTTGTTAATATTTATAAATGTTTTATTTATATTATATATATATTGGCGAAAAAGAAACTGAATTAAAAATCTAGTCACCAGAAATTACTAAATAAAAAATATTTAGAGGTAATATTAGGATATATTTGTAATTAATCCTCGTAAAAAATAATATAAACGTGACACGTGGAACACT
>NW_013627352.1:0-538 GCF_000695525.1 Brassica oleracea var. oleracea
CGAAACATGCAACCTTCCCGCAGAAGCTCTCGATTGTCTGAGAAAGTTACATCTGCGCCGGTTTCCTCCACCGCTGGGCCCTCTGAATCTTCCCGAAAACGAGTCCGCAAGCAGCGCCGAGAAACAACACCGTCACCATCGTCACCACCTGCTGCAGTTACCTCTTCCTTTGATGACGAGGTTGAAGCTTTCCAACCCAAGGAACCACGCTATCAAGCAAGTCGTGCCTCTTTCCAGGCACGAAATCAGGAGAATCCCGATTTGCTTCGCTCGCACATCACACCGGTCTCGAGTCGGTTTGTCACAAGCAATGCAGCTGAAAGGTATGAAAAGTTGGCTCCCCGGGGCTTCGTGATTCAACAAAGGTTAGATGTGAATGATGAGAACTTGTCTGATGTGAAAAGAGTGGTAGTTAGGTCCGGACTGATCTATACTCTAATTGACTGCGATTTATTTCACCCAAATGTCGTGAAAGAGTTCATTGCGAATCTGGGGCTGCTGAGAATAGAGAGGATGGCGTTGCTGTATTTCTTCGTGG
>NW_013627353.1:0-538 GCF_000695525.1 Brassica oleracea var. oleracea
TTTCCGATTGTATGAACGAAATTCCCACAACATAAGAGAAACACTTATACAGTTTAATGAACAGTAAAGGGAAGACTTACAATTCGTTTTGAAATTTTGTTATTTCATAGTTTATGATCATCTATACAAAGATTCCTCAATGGTATGCATTACAATTGTATAAGAAATGAAATACGGCAAAAAAAATTGATGTTTTGAAACCCCAAACACTAGTTCCTCGGTATTTCCTCGGAATATTCCGACGGAATTCCGACGGATATTTAAGTGGCCGTCGGAATTTCCTCGGAATATTTTCATTTAACCGGCCAAACCCGCCTCCAAATATTTCGCGAAAATTAAAATTGAAAATACCGAGAAAATTCCGACGGATAGTTTCCGTCGGACCCTAGGTTTTATAGACACGAAACACTTCTTCTTCCCCCATTTTTCTCTTCTTCCTCCGGCGATCTCTCTCTTCTTCCGGCGATCTTCCCCTTCTCTTGCGACGATCTCTCCAGCGAATCCTCTCTATTCCTACACAAATCATGTAAGGACCCTA
>NW_013627354.1:0-538 GCF_000695525.1 Brassica oleracea var. oleracea
TCGATACTTCTTTCTGTTTAGCAGTCTCTGCACTTTCAACAGCTACAATACACCGATCTTGTCCTTTATTAATATACTTAAATAGGTATTTAATAGAACCTGTCTGATTACACCATTCCACATTAATGTGAGCTCGATAACGAAGTGACAGTTCCCTATTATAAGGAATCACATATCTGCTGTCACATTTGAAGCCATGTTTCTCAATGAAGTGTTCAGACTGTTCTCTTCTTCTGTAGACAGGAAATCCTTCGTTGTTAACAGTAGTTTGCTCAGCATAATTCTTAGGATACATCTTAGAACATTTTCCATTCTCCATGCAAGGCGAATTCATGTTAACAGCTCCACAAGGACCATGAATCATCATATCTTTCACAACTTCAAAAAGCTCAGGTTCTCTCTTTTTATCTGGAATTTCAGCTGAAATGATCTTGTCAATGTCCTCAGTTTTAGGAAATTTAGAGCCAGGAGCCATAAACAGGAGAATGTGCGCATGAGGAAGACCACGTTTTTGGAACTCGATAGTATACATGGCTGC
>NW_013627355.1:0-538 GCF_000695525.1 Brassica oleracea var. oleracea
CTTGGAACTTTTGTTGTCTATGTTTCTTTAGAAAATAGCGATTTTATAACGGATAGTCCCCTAATTTAGAGTTTACATGAAGTTTTACAAAATTAATTGATATAAAATTATAAAGATGCCCATGTACCATGAAATAGAGTTTAAATAACCTTAATACAAATTTAGAATGTGGTTACAAATTATTTTAAAATAACGCTAAAGATTATAGGCTTCAGTATATAAAGCATTTACCAAAAACTCAATATTTTCGTAGGGGGGTTAACACATAGACTTTGAGAACCATTTACCAAAGACTGAATATTTTCGTAAGAGATGCTTCAGGGTTAACACATAGATTTTGAGAAAATTTCAAAAAATTAAAAAATTTGACAATATTGTTTTAATGCATAGTTGCATCCTGCACTAATATATGATGGTGTTCAAAGAGGTTTGGAGCCTTTGGTGTCTCCGTTTTTCAAGAAAATGATATAGTGGTTATTCCACCTATTTATGGAGTATTATGAAGTTTTACTAAATTAATTGATAACAAATTTATAAA
>NW_013627356.1:0-114 GCF_000695525.1 Brassica oleracea var. oleracea
TTGATGATCTCGCCCTAATGAGGAGGGCGTATACCAACAAAAAGACCAGCCACATTGATGACGGTCATGTGAGGGACGTGGTCGACCTGGTCCAAACTCAGGTGGTAGACGAAG
>NW_013627356.1:210-538 GCF_000695525.1 Brassica oleracea var. oleracea
TTCAGTCGGTTCCAAAGAAGAAGGGACGTTTGGTCGGTTTGGGTCGTCGCACCCGGTCGGTTCCTCCTTCTTCTGCACAGCCGCCCTTTGTTGATCCAGAAGTACTTACGGCTCAGTTGAAGGACAAGGATGATCACATATCTTTGTTGGAGACCCAGATGGCGGCTCAACAGGCGGGCTATGAGGCACAGAGGAGGCCGAACCATCAAATGATGGAGATGATGCAGAGGATATACTCGAGCGAGGTGTTCCCGGACGTGCCAGACCCGTAGTTTTTTTTCTTTTCCAAAAACTCGGAATGTTTTATTTTTATTTGTGAAACTTTGAA
>NW_013627357.1:0-538 GCF_000695525.1 Brassica oleracea var. oleracea
TGAAGATGGTTTCGGAACCAGAAAGAATAGCCAGCCTTTGCAAGTTATTTGAAAGACATAAAGATCCTGAAGAGAAGTTTCAACAGTTTAGAGCTCATTCATATACCACGGACGCAAAATTCAAGGGCGGATAGTCTAGTACACAATGCAAGAAAGCAACCTTAGTTGGTTGTCCATATGGATGCGGAACTGTCATTTTGTTTACAGAGTCTATACGAGTAAATTGCTGACAAAAACAATAAAAAAAATAAATCAGCCTCGTAGCTGTATCTTTCAGCTCTTTAGGCCTTGCTTTCTTTAGAATCAAGCACATAAAGATAAAGTCTCACTTAAAATCCAAATTTGGCAACCGAACTATGCAGTGACTTAAGCGTAATTAAACCAAACGAACTGTACTTTTTCCAATGTTTAACTCATGCGTGGAGTTTCTTTAGGCGTTATCGGTGGTATCACATTAGCAAGTGAGTGCTCCAGAAAATTTTGATTTCAAAAAAAGGGTGTTTGGATCGGTTTAATCAAACACAAAGATCATTTACAA
>NW_013627358.1:0-538 GCF_000695525.1 Brassica oleracea var. oleracea
TTACATCTTTTCAAATGTTCCTCAATTAATATATAAGGGATATATACTCAGTGATACATAAACAAACGTATTATTATTTTGTATATTATCTCTTAAGTAATTATGAGATTTTATGTAGTACATATTTACGGATTGGAAACATTTACTATTTTTCAAATAAAAGTTACTAATAATTTAAATTAGGAGTTTTTTTTTCTTCTTCTGATAATGTTTAGGTTTAGGACTTAATCCCTATTGCATTCAGCAAGTTCAAGTAAGCTATATATACTTCTACGATTTAACTACTAGTTTTTATTTTGATTCTTCCAAGTAGCGTGCTTTAGACGAAGCCTAAGTCAAAATCTTATAAGAAAATAGATGTAGTGAGGGGTAATTGAACAAGAGGCCCGTCGTCACACATAAACTTCACTCTACCACTACACTATAACAAACATTTTTATAATTTGGAGCCCCAAAAAATCTATATTTATTTGGGGGCTAAGACAAAAGTCTTTTTTATTTTATTATATGGTGTGCACGGTCCTGATTGTTCCCAGTA
>NW_013627359.1:0-538 GCF_000695525.1 Brassica oleracea var. oleracea
TCACATATATAAAAAAAAACTATCGATAATATATACAAATAAACTTACCTTGCGCAGGGCGCAGGTCTTATTCTAGTATCCTAGTAATTAAAGGGTCATTAGCTCGCCACATCATGAATAGTGGCAAAATTGTTATTAATCAACTAAAGTAAGGTAGTTATTCAAAATGCTTCTTGATTAATAAGTAAAGGATTTGTAACTGAGTAGCTTGATTTTAAATTGTAGCCTTCTGTGAAGAAACTCCCGAGGGTTATTATTATTCATAAACACCATTAAGTTGGTTTACTAAAGTTTAAGCCTTGGTAGCATCTATCAGTCGATAATAATAATAACCAACTTCGATGTATAACCGATTTAAGACTTTTATTTCTTATACTAGGTAGAGATCCACGCCAGATTTTTGTGACAATAACATAATGTAATTTACATTTTTTTGGGGATAGTTTGTATAAAGTTGGATTATGCATTAGTTTGTATAGGGCTAGGTAAAAAAAAAAAGAATCCAAAAATCTAAAACCAAATCTGATCTAAAACATAG
>NW_013627360.1:0-179 GCF_000695525.1 Brassica oleracea var. oleracea
TGGGTCCTCTAGAGCTAAGCCATGATACTTGTTGTTCTCGATCACGTAGAGGAGTCCAGACTTGACCTCAAAGTTGTTGGCTGCCACAGCCGGTGCTCGGATTCCTAGTCTATGACCAAGAATGTTGGGCCGGTCATAAGTATCAATGGGTCGAGCTGCCCGCGGTTGGTGTTCTGCCC
>NW_013627360.1:327-538 GCF_000695525.1 Brassica oleracea var. oleracea
AAGTTCATACACCTGAATACACCTGAAAGTGAAAGGTAGGTGAAGAAGAAGAATCAGTAACAAAACAAAATTAAAATGACTTAGTCTCAAGCAAGTGACTAAATCTCAATGTTTAAATCTACTCAGAATTTGGCAACTGCGCCAATTTGATGTTAGGAGTTTTCAAGCTCATAAGACAAATGTTGTAGTATAGTGATTGTCGAACCAGTTC
>NW_013627361.1:0-262 GCF_000695525.1 Brassica oleracea var. oleracea
GCTAGTCCTCAGTTTATGAAAAGTCTTGGCCCCCGAAAAAAAAAAAAGAAAAAGAAAAGAAAAAAAAAAAAAGAAAGAAAGGGGGCTAGCAAAACTGTTTAGAGCTAACTAAGTTTTGTTTTGAAGTTGAGAAAAATCCTTATGAGATTTCAAAGAAAAGAGTTTTGTGTGCAGGGTGTTCTTGAGATCTTTTGGTGAGAGATGTGAGTTGGGCTTGACATTGGGGAAAGATTGTGTAATTGTATGTTTGGGAAAAGGGTAG
>NW_013627361.1:285-538 GCF_000695525.1 Brassica oleracea var. oleracea
GGTAGAACAATGGAGATTGAGCATTGTATGCATGAGTTGGTCCCTTTCTTAGATATATTATGTGCAATGTCAAGGCTACTTGTTTCGCGGGTAAACCACCGTAAAGATTTTATGTTTCGAACCTTTTGAATCACTTGAATAAAAGCCTTCCCTTACCCAAATGACTTGGACCGACTGACCTTTGCAAGAATTCACTAGATGTTTTGTGCTTAATGAATATGAGAGTTGGTTGATTTGAATGTGTGGATGCTTG
>NW_013627362.1:0-538 GCF_000695525.1 Brassica oleracea var. oleracea
TTCTGTTTTGAGACACTGTATGGAAAAGACAGTACAGAAGCCAAAGAGCTGAGTGACTTTGTGCTTGATCTCCTTACAAGGATGTTCAACGAGTATTCTAGCCGGTTCAAAGGGGCTAATAGTGAATCATCTCAGGCGAAGCAGACTGAGACTGTGGCTGTTCAGGAGAGTCAAGATCATTTGGACAGGCTCAAGTTGGTTGTTGAAGACTTTGAGTATTTGAGAATGGACTCCGAGTACAAGAATCTTGTTGCTGATTCAGGAAATGAGCCAAGGGATGAGCTGGAGATGTACTTAAAGGAACCAGTTGAGAATCAAAAGCTTATGATGGGATTCGAGTTTGACATACTTGGTTGGTGGAAGGTTCACAAAATGAAGTTTCCTGTGCTAGCAGAGATGGCGAGGGATTTATTTGCGATGCAGGTTTCATTACTTTTGTTCTTCCGTTGCTAGTGAATTTTTTTTTTTAGAGTGCTTAGCTGACTTGAGGATTACTTGTGATGCAGGTTTCATCAGTGGCTTCGGAAAGTGCTTTTAG
>NW_013627363.1:0-538 GCF_000695525.1 Brassica oleracea var. oleracea
ACGTCGAGTCTTGCATATCGTTCCTGATCGTTGAGTGGCTTTTGCGGTTTAGATTGATCCATAGATCCCCCTCCTTCTAGCGCCAAACTGTGGGAACCGAAATTCGCACTGTCGACTTCCGTTTAAATTAGGAAAGTTTGGAAAACCCTAATTTCTCAGAGGTCCCGGATATCTGTTAAACCACACGCCAAGCAATCAGAACACGCAATTAAAGACGAAAAGAAATAAGAGATCGTAAAAGAGAGCAAAAAGGAGTTTTATTCCGAAACCGCGTATGAGCGTTACAACAAGGTAGAAGTCTTGGCTATGAGAGCTGTCGGCAAGATTCCTAGTTCTAACAACCTAAGACTGCAAAACCTAGTTGAGTCGCAGCTCGAAATAACAAAAACGGAAAGTTGCCTAATTGCTCTAAGTGCTAAGTTTGCTCTCCAAAAGTCCTCCCCATGCTTCTCGCCTAGGACTCCTTATATACGGGCTCCTAGGTCGGTTTGCGCTTTCCCTCTTCTGCCCTTAAGCCGTCATAGCATAAAAATGGAGA
>NW_013627364.1:0-537 GCF_000695525.1 Brassica oleracea var. oleracea
TGTCTTATATGTAAATAAAAAGAACATTGTAATGATCACTTAGAACCCTTCATTATGCATGTAAATTATCTTCATGTATTTTTTTCTCTAATTATTCATAATTTATGCGTGCTTCTCTCGAAGGGTTAGGTATAAACAAAGTTGTTGAGAGTATCACATCATATTTGCCTAAAACCCTTTGCTCTTCCTCTACTTTTTGACATTCACACGCTTAAGTTACTTACTTGAAAGCTCGACCCAAATAGGGTGAAGATGAGAACATCACTTTCTAGTTTGTTACAAAACACCTTTGGTAGCATGTGTTCCATCTCAAAACACAAATCAATAACAATCAATTACTGTGTTTGGACTTTGGACCAAAAGACCGTATATCAATTTAGCCTTGTCCGTACATGATCACGTTTTAATATTTTGAAAAATATATAATAAATCAATAGTGATCCTTGGATAGGACTAGAATATGTCATAACTAGAACAGGTCTCCTAAAACCTGTTAAACTTGTTAATTTGTCTTTTTTGATTTTGTGATTTACAATG
>NW_013627365.1:0-537 GCF_000695525.1 Brassica oleracea var. oleracea
CTTGTTTACAAAGTTATTTTATCAAAATATAGAATATAAAACAAAAATATTAAGAAGAACGTCTATTAAATATAACTAAGGTGTGCTTAACTAAATGAGTTATTTAATAATGAGTTGTGATAAAATAGACTGAATTTGTTAGAAAAGGTAAGTATTGAATGGGGCAATTTTAAATTCCTATTTTCTCCTAAAATCTAGAAAGAAAAGAATAAAAAGAAAAAGTGGTAAAAGGGAGCAAACGGTCAGTCGAACTCATCAAATATAAACATAAACAATTATGAGGAGGACACAGACCATTAAGCTACAGCGGTAAATTAACAAAAAAATGGCGCCGCTGTGGTATATACCAAGTTTGGCATCTAAAACCCTTGCTTCATGAACTTTAGCCCAAGGCTTCCATCACGATGAACCTTCAGTTCACCCAAGCAAAATCTAAACCAAAAGCAAGAGAAACCTTAAAAAAGAACCAACATTTACAAACGGAATCTGATTTCGACGCTTAGAACATCATTATCCAGGGTTTCTTATGACGAAGTT
>NW_013627366.1:0-537 GCF_000695525.1 Brassica oleracea var. oleracea
GTAACATCTTTCTAGTTAAAGTTGAATATACTTGGATCCCTTCCACATGTGATAGGTGTGGGTGTTTAGGCCACAAATCTAAAAGATGCCTTCAGCCTCCTAAGACTCCAGAGGATAAAACCTTATCATCAAATTCAGTGGCTTCTAGTGTTGATGTACCCGTGGTGGATATTGACATCATTCTTCACCAAAATGAGAGTGCTGTCCCATCTCCCTCACCGTCTACTCAAAAGGTAGTCACTGAGCAAGAAAGTCTTCCTGCTACTAACTTGGCGTGCGAGGTTCCAAAGATATGTAACCAATTCAGTGCACTGGATGTGCTTCCTGTCAGTTCTGAATCGGAAGAAACAATCACTGAAAAAGCTGCTACAAACTCAGGTTTGGGTTTGGCTCAAGATCAAGAAACACCATTTGTTGCACCTAATGTTTCTACGGAAAGCCCAGGAAACAATGTAGCTGCACACAGTTCTATCTTATCCACAAGGATTCAACAAGGTATTCAAACTACCCCGCCAAGCTTGATCACTTCTACACCCA
>NW_013627367.1:0-537 GCF_000695525.1 Brassica oleracea var. oleracea
TTGATGCTGTAAATAATAGAAAATAAGAGCAAAATATGGAAAAATCAATAAAAAGGCGTAGTTGTAGATTTGAAATTTACAAAATATAAAAAATTATAGAATTGATTTGTTTAGAAAGATTGATTTTCTAGATGAGAGTTAAATTATATAGTTTGAGTTTTGAAAAATTTGTCCACATTCTCATTATTTAAAATAAATAAATGTTGATATCAAATTAATTGGCTCATCCTTAATCCTCTACATATTATTTTAAATCATAAAACATATTAGCATCGGCAAACAACTCCAAATAAAACACTTTTAACACAATGTTTTTACTGATTTTATATCTAAGAATCAATAGGAATTTATTGTTATTCATAATAATGTGGTGATGACGATCCAACAGAACGTATATATTTTTTACTCGACTAACATATTGTAGACCAAAAAGCAATACATGTTCGTATAATAAGACACCTATAAATATATTAATTATAATGTTCGTATTACAAAATACAACTCAATTATTTCGTATTGGGCATTCCTATGTAATTC
>NW_013627368.1:0-537 GCF_000695525.1 Brassica oleracea var. oleracea
GCTCTTCACATCTAGTTGATATACACTCCATCCTCTTTGAGCCGCTAAGCCGAGAATCAGCCTGATCGTGTCCCATCTGGCCACAGGTGCAAAAACTTCATGGAAGTCTACTCCATAGGTTTGGTGAAAGCCCTTTGCCACCAGTCTCGCTTTGTACTTATCCACCTCTCCTTTTTCATTCAACTTGGTCTTGAAGACCCATTTCACTCCTATCACCTTCACATTAGCAGGTAGACTAACCAGCTCCCAAGTGTTGTTATCCTCTATTGATTCAATCTCAGTTTCCATTGCCTTTCTCCATTTGTCATGTTGGATAGCATCTTCAAACTTCTCTGGATCCTCATCTGACAAGAACAGCGCAACTAGTTCTTCTCCATCATCTTCCATGATAAGACCCCTCCCATCAACCACGTAATCTTTCATCCAGACTGGTCTTAGTTTGCTTCTTCCTGCTCTGCTTGTGTCTGATCTTTCTTCTGGTGTAGAGACAGTTCTTTCTCCATCAGACTCAGTGTTATCTCCTTCTTCTGTCTCTTC
>NW_013627369.1:0-537 GCF_000695525.1 Brassica oleracea var. oleracea
ATCTTACAGTGATTTGGAGATATTAGACATGCAAGCAATCAGATCTTCAAACTTGATGGATCCACCGATGACTTCATCTCGTACGATCATGGAACAATCAGATCTTCAAACTTGGTAGATCAAACTTGGAACAATCAGATCTTCATCTCGTACACAACTTCATCTCATACGATCTGTCGAGGTGATGTTATATTATATTTTAAAGATTTTGTAGACAATGGTTCCATATTTAAAAGAAAAAGGTCAATCTAATCTGTATAATTGTTTTTGATCTATAACTACCACTTAATCTTAATTTTTTAACAACAAAATATTGGAATGATTTAAAAGTGTACGAAGAACACCTTGTCTAAATTATAATATGATCGTGCTTGGTTAAATTTCATTGAAATATTTTATATTTGTAAAATAGCAACTGTTAACTAATCTTTATCTTCATTTTACAGAACAAACTAAATAATTGTATAATGGTGGTCACTAAGCAAGTTCCTACCGAAGCTTTGCGTTAGACAGATAAGTATATGACTAATTTTTTTT
>NW_013627370.1:0-537 GCF_000695525.1 Brassica oleracea var. oleracea
TCTTCAGTTCAACACTCCCCCTCAAGTTTGACTCTAGGAGATCCTAAGTCAAGATTGGAACCCTGAAGAGTCTCCCTCATTAAAAACCTTACAAGGAAAACCCATTGGGACAAAACCTTGCAAGGGAAAAAGAGTAGAGATCTCCAAGGCCTAGGGATTGGCCATTGAGCCTTTGTGCCTTAGAACCAGTGTGGTTGGACACAAAGAATTCTGGATCATGGCCTAACTGGTGCAGCAACTCTTCAAGGCTTGTGCACACTTCAAACACTTCTTGGCCTCTTCATGTAGCCGGGTTGATACTCCCCCTCTCAACTGACTTCTTAGCCATCTTAGAAAGGCTAGGAACCGACCAGTTCCATCTTTGGTGAGGCTGAATAATAATTCAAACTAGGCTTGCCCTGTTCATGGACCTGATTTGAGTCTCCCCCTCTCAACAGACTTCACAGCCTCCTTAGAGAAGCTAGGGAACGACCAGGAACACTTCAGTGATGCCCAAGCAATGGTACCTGATACATTATCCCAAAGGTGCATCAGTAC
>NW_013627371.1:0-537 GCF_000695525.1 Brassica oleracea var. oleracea
CATGATTTTAAAACTATATGAGTAAAAAATATCATTTAATAATAAAAAATATATATATATACATATATATAGATTAAACTATATACCATATGATTACATAAATATTTTAATATTAAAACTTTCAATGAATTTTCAAAAACATTTATAAATTATAAACTTATTAAAGATTTCACATTGAAAATTTTGTTATCAATGATTTAAATATTCAGTTATAAAACGATATGAATGATCATAGAAGTGTATGATTATAAATTCTCATTTAATAAATGACTATATAAAATATACTATTCTTAAAAAAATAGGTTGGTCCATCTTAACTTACATTATATTTTTTATTAAACTAACTATCGAATATTCGAATTGATAAATAATCTAACAAATATTGTTTTTGCACTTTCCTTAATTAGAAGCTACGAAATTACCTAATATGATTAGCGTATATATAAAATTAATTATTATGAATAATAAATATTTGATAACAATTTTGGTTTCTTAGTTCTTTTTTTAATTTTATATTATTAAAAGATATTAAAAAAA
>NW_013627372.1:0-312 GCF_000695525.1 Brassica oleracea var. oleracea
ATGTTACATTATGGAGATAAACCGTTTTTTTAGTGAAAAATAGTAATTTTACATATGTTTAATGTAAATTTTCTATTTTTTTTATGTTGTATGTTTACATATATTGTTATTTTTAAATGTAAATGGTAATCTGACATATGTTTAATGTAGTATTTCCATTTTTTATGTTGTATGTTTACATATTATTTATTATTTTCGAAATTATATATAATGTTTCTTTTTTTACAAAATAGTAATGTTACATAATGGAGATAAGCAGTCTTTTTTTTAGTGAAAAATGGTAATCTTACATATGTTTAATGTAGTTTTTCC
>NW_013627372.1:408-537 GCF_000695525.1 Brassica oleracea var. oleracea
TGTTGTATGTTTACATATATTTATTATTTTCGAAATTATATATAATATTTTTTTGTTTTTTTTTTATAAAACGGTAATGTTTCATTATGAAGATAAGCCGTCTTTTTTTTAAGTGAAAAATGGTAATTT
>NW_013627373.1:0-537 GCF_000695525.1 Brassica oleracea var. oleracea
ACTTTGCGCTTCAAACTCTGCAACACAAACCAAATGAGACGAAGTTAAACATTCATTACAGTACATGATAAAATAACCTAAAGTGAAAAGGAACACAAACCTTTCTCAAGCAGGTCAAGCAGTTCCACATCAGCAAGCATCTGTTCGTTTGTAGGGACTTGTTCAGCTGCCTTGATATCAGCGTGCATCCACTGCTCAGAACACATGAGCACTTCAATCATATAATGAGTTAAGCAGCTCCGATAAGGCTCCAAGATCCTGCCACTTGTGCTAAAAGCACTTTCTGAAGCAACAGAGGAAACCTGCATGGCGAGTAGATCTCGAGCCATCTCTGCAAGAACAGGATACTTCAGCTTGTGGACCTTCCACCACGAAAGAATGTTGAACTCAACACCAAGCAACAGCTTTGGAGTTTCAACTGGATCCTTCAAGTACACCTCTAGCTCATCTCTTGTATCATCTCCCTTCTCAGCAACCAGCTCCTTGTACACACAATCCATCCTCTCATACCCATAATCTTCAACCACGAGCTCCATT
>NW_013627374.1:0-537 GCF_000695525.1 Brassica oleracea var. oleracea
AAATTACATGCTATGAACATAGAAATCAATATAATATGAGATACGATCACTACAAAAAAACATAATCTTAACGAGGGCGGTTTTCCTCGTTAGTTCATCGTAAAAGAGGCTTTACGACGAATTAGCGAGGAAGCGCGTTTGCTCGTTACTCATCTGTCGTAACACATATTTCCTCGCTAATTCGTCGTAACTTAGCGAGGAATATATTTCGTCGTAAAGACGAAGTAGAGCTTTTCGTCGTAAAGACCACGTCAATATTCCACGTAAGGACGTCGCTATATCTCCTCGTAAATACCTCGAAATGAGTTCCTCGTAATCTACACGTAAATACCTTGAAAGCGTTTCCTCGCAAAATACACGTAACAACCACGAAAGGATTTCCTCGTACAATACTCGTTTATCTTTCCTCGTTATTTTCTCGTAAATGTTTCCTCGTAAAATACTCGTTTACTATTTCTCGTCATTTCCTCGTAAGGTGAGGTCGTACATGAGCTACGAATTTACTTCGTTTTTATTATTTTACAGAATTTAAAAATA
>NW_013627375.1:0-537 GCF_000695525.1 Brassica oleracea var. oleracea
GTGAAAATAACTTCTTCTTTTCCTAAAATCCTAAATAAAAGAGATTTTTTTAAAAAATAATTTATTTTCTAATCTTAACCAATTAAGATTTTTTTCTTTTTTAAAAAAAATCTTCACCAGAGAGAATTTTAAAATTTTATTTAATAGTAATTTGAACTTATAAAAATTAATGATAAACATGATAGTAAAAAAATATTTAGTTAACAAGAAAATTTGTAAGAAATATTAAAGTTGCTAATTTACATGATTGTGACAATGTTAGTTATATATTTGAAAATGTGATATGTGTTAAACTATCTCATAATCAAAAATATATATACTAAAATAAAATAAAAAGCAATTTTTAATTATAAATATTATTTAATAGTCCTAGTATTATTATTTATTATAATGTTTGTTTTAAGATATACTAAAGATAGGGAATTATAAAAGATAAATATTAACTTTTAAGAAAAAATGTTAAACATAAACTAATTGTAAAATCCTACAGGTACAAAAAATTATTTAGTAAAAAAAATGAATAAAAACTAACTTTTA
>NW_013627376.1:0-537 GCF_000695525.1 Brassica oleracea var. oleracea
TATATTTAACATGGGAATGACTAATTGTTGACTTGTATTTTAACATCATTGCTTAATATTTGTTACAATTATGGTATAATAATAGACTTAGAACAAAACTGGTTCCATTGTTTTATCGAAAACAACTTGTTTTATTTTCTAATTGTTGACAAAAAGTTCATAGAATCTATAAAGAGTCATCAGTTTGATTATTTGGATATAATTAAATTTATAAACGTTTCTAAAACAATTTCTTTCTTTTCTAATTTTTAAAGGTCATGTTTCCATGTTTCCAATTCCATGCAACCTAAATTATCTTCTAGAAGAAAAGTTAGAGAGGATGAAAAGTTTTTTCTATTCAAATATATCTTAGATCTAAGATGAACTATAAAATAATTTGCATACACGTTTATCCAGCAAAAACCGCATCCACGTCAAAGTAAAATGTAACTAAATTCTAGAGCAAAGTGATCAGAATTAAAATACTATCCGGCACATGTACCCAGTATTAATAGTCATGGAAAGAACACTTAGTAAGCGCCAAAAGGAATACCAAAA
>NW_013627377.1:0-537 GCF_000695525.1 Brassica oleracea var. oleracea
TTTTATATTACCCTCTTACGTTGAAGTACAGCAATGAAAACAATGCTTAAATAACAATTCTAATGATTGATAACCCCAGACTATAAATTAGTACAGCAGAATTTTCATTGATCTCGGTCTTTCATATATCATTCAAGTATAAAACATTCAATTTATATCAAAGCTATATTATAACTGTAATGTATTGGACATTCTTTTAAATTCGTCTCTGGCATCAAACAGAACGGCCAGAGAAATGATTTCTTTACAGTTGCCGTATCGTTAAGAATTAGCGACTACTTATGACATTTTGGGTTTAAAATTTGTTACAGCTGATTAAATCAAATAGTTATTGTATTATTTCCCTTTATGTTTGTCACAGAAGATTGCATTACTACGAATTAATGCTGCCAAAGATGCTATGGTTTCCCTTTTCTTCCAATATCTCTTTATCACAAATGTATTTATAGCAACTATTTGTTTGCAAAAGCCAGTAGACTTGACTTTGATGTTAAAAAGGGACTGATGAGATAACGTGAGGGTTGCCACGTTATTATG
>NW_013627378.1:0-537 GCF_000695525.1 Brassica oleracea var. oleracea
TGCATAGAGATGCTAACGGAAGAGTGACGAAAGAATACCTTGCGGGCATAGAGACATTTATGCATCAAGCAGATTCAACACCGGTCGCCCAAGAAAGTGGTTAGATGTTCTGTCCTTGTCGGAAATGCAACAATTCAAAACTGGCAAACCGTGAAAATGTTTGGAAGCATTTAATAAATAGAGGTTTTATGCAAAATTACTATATCTGGTTTCAACATTGAGAAGATTTTAATTATGATCATAATGAAGCTAGTAGTAGTAATAGCAATTTTCAGGAAAAAGAACCGGTTGATCATCATTTGCATAATGAACATAGTTACCATCAAGAGGAGATGGTAGATTATGATAGGGTTCATGATATGGTAGCTGATGCATTCGTAGCTCATGATGAAGATGAAGAACCTAATATAGATGCAAAAAAGTTTTACGAAATGTTAAATGCGGCGAATCAACCACTGCAGTGGTTGTAGAGAAGGTCTCTCTAAATTGTCGTTAACTGCTAGAATGATGAATATTAAAACTGATCACAATCTACCT
>NW_013627379.1:0-537 GCF_000695525.1 Brassica oleracea var. oleracea
TTTATGCCTTTACACAACTCAGATCATAAACCTAGATCCTAAGGCTGCAAATTAAAGATAAATAGATAGTTAGGATGAGAGGAAGCTGGTCTTTGATGTTCTGGTGCTAGCTGGTCATGGTTGGACTGAATGGAGGGCTCAGATTGCTTCATTTGAATTGGATGGATCAGATGAGTCAAGACTGTAAAGGTAAAGCACCTTTACCTTTCCAGCTCATACCAACAGCTCACCTTATCCATTTGATTCTTCCTTTGCCTCCAAGACTCCCCAACGGACATAAGGAAAGGACTGGATCAAAGTAAACCGCCCTCACATTGCACATCTTGATTTGGGCTTAACCGGATGACTTGGGCGAGAGGAGTGGGCTGTACGGTCATTGGTACGGACCTCCTGTCCGTACCACTTGCCCTATCTTTGTACATTGCCCTATCTTCCCTCTTGATTGCACCAGACATCTTCATGGGTTGCCCTTGGCCGTACATGGCCGTAATGAACGCCCTAGCTTTGCACCATACTGCCATCTTCTCCCAAACTCCT
>NW_013627380.1:0-537 GCF_000695525.1 Brassica oleracea var. oleracea
GGGACATGACAAGTCTCCCCCACTTACGAAGGATTCGTCCTCGAATCTAGTGGTGTTAACCTCTTGTCTCATGACAATGGTTCCATACGAACTCCTTTGTACCCGGAACATGGAGCATGCTCGATTGGTTCTTTCTAACCAATTCTTTGCATCTCCCACCTTGTTCCTCCTCACTGACCACGTACTGTTTATCATATACACAACAAGTCTCCCCCAATTGATAGATATTTAACCCAAAATCTTATCAAGTGGTCCATCAAGCACCCATACAAATACCTGACTTGTGTCTCAGACCCAACTCTCCAGGTTGCGGTCCTAGTAGACACCAAGTCTCTTACTCTCTGACCCTAGTCCATGACTAGATCATCTTCAGTCCCTAAGAACTTACTGCATACCCGAGTCTTAGTAGATTTACCTAATCTCCAAGCCATTCAATGTATCAGTCAAGTCTCAATGAACTCGTTCCAATCTTTAGGCCGCTTGTTGTACTACAAGTCCTAACAGATTGTTTTGTTTCCTTATGTCCTTACAGACACC
>NW_013627381.1:0-537 GCF_000695525.1 Brassica oleracea var. oleracea
GGGATGCAATGCCCACTACCAAATGCCAGAAGAGAAAAAATGGTGTTACCGCATCTGTTGTTCCAAACCAGAGGCCTTCTACTATGCGAAGAAAAGACAAAGAACCTGCTGATGGAGGTGAAGCATCTGATATGGTATGTACAAAATGTTCTTGTAGTTAGTAATAGAAAAATGTCTTTTTTTTTTTTATTTTGTTAATGGCATGGTTTTGTTTTGCCTATGCATATGAAGGCTGCAGAGCACAACGTTGCCATAAGTGGGTTAGCTGAGTTGGTTAAAATCCTCACTGCCAAAATGGAAGGCATCGATGATAGTGTAGCTGACAAGGGTACTAAAGCATTAGAGGCTACTATTGACTCTAAGGTGGAAGCAAGAGTGCGAGCATATGAGTCTGACTTACGGAATCAGATTGCAAAATTGGAGGCACAAATAAATGATAGTAAAAACAACGCTGATGTGAACATTGCTCCTGATGTCGCCACCTCCACTCCGTATGAGGATGAGGAAGATGGTGCTTGTAGCAATGACTTGGTACAA
>NW_013627382.1:0-537 GCF_000695525.1 Brassica oleracea var. oleracea
GACATCGTACTGTGTGGATATCGTTCGGGCAATAACTGCTACATGTGAAAACCATCAAGCCAATGTCTAACTGCTAAAGAATCACAGACAGAACTCTGGCACAAGAAACTAGGTCACATGAACACCAATGGTCTTTCAAGACTAGTGAAGGCTGAGGTAGTAAGAGGAGTCCCAGCCCTCTCAGAACAGACATATGGCATATGTGGTGCCTGCTGCAAAGGTAAGCAGATCAAAGTTCAGCATAAACAGGTATCTCAAATCAACTCAAAACGTGTCCTTGAATTAATTCATATAGACCTTATGGGTCCAATCTCACCTGAAAGTGTTGCTCGAAAGCGATACATCTTTGTGTTAGTTGATGATTTTTCAAGGTTCACATGGGTAAGATTTCTGCGACATAAATCAGATGCCCTTGAAAGCTTTCGGATCCTAGCTGTACAACTCAAGCAAGAGATAGGAGGAGGAATTGTCCAAATTCGCAGCGACCACAGGGGAGAGTTTGAGAACAACCTGTTTGACAAGTTCTGTGAAGATCAA
>NW_013627383.1:0-537 GCF_000695525.1 Brassica oleracea var. oleracea
TTGTTTAATTTTCTTACAATATTAATACAATATCCTTATTCAACCTTGTACCATAAATACAAGTAAAAAATTATCTTGAAATTTTGACTAAACTTTTATGAGTTTATTTAAATATTTACCATACACGATAAGACTACTAATTAGTGATTGTTTGTAGTTTTGACTAAGTTTTAGTTAATTTTTTGAGAATATTTATTAGGTTTTCAGAGAAATGTTTTGAATAATTTTTGTCCTTCAATTAAATTAATTATTTTAATTCATTGCAATTTTTTTTTAAATGTATGCATTATCAAAGAACAATAAATAACAAAGTTGATACTTACGAAATAAAATTATTCCAATTTAAATTAAGAGATTACTTTCCATCTATAATGAAAGTCCATTTTGTATATTTTCTTTGATCAAAGTCTATTGTGTATAAAACACATTAAATTTATAAATCGAAAGTCAAGTATTAATTTAATACCCTATGATTAACCTGATTCGAACTAAACTGTATTCGGTTACTCTGAGAACATAAAGAAATGAATTTATGTT
>NW_013627384.1:0-537 GCF_000695525.1 Brassica oleracea var. oleracea
AAGCAGTCTCTCAAATGGTCGAGGTGGTTTTCGGCGTGGAGTGACTTAACCAGCATGTCGTCGATGTAAACCTCCATTGTGTCGCCGAGTTTGCCTGCGAACATTCGGTTAACCAATCATTGGTAGGTCGCACCTGCGTTCTTCAAGCCGAAGGGCATGACTTTATAGCAATAAGTCCCCCTGTCCGTTATGAAGGCCGTCTTCTCGCGGTCGTCCGGATGCATTAGGATTTGAATGTACCCTGAGAAGGCATCCATGAAGGTTAATAGTTTGTTACCGGCTGTCGACTCTACCAAACGATCGTTGTGAGGAAGCGGGTAGCTGTCCTTGGGACAAGCTTTGTTTAGATCAGTGAAGTCGACACAGATGCTCCACATCCCGTTTTTCTTCTTTACTACCACCGGATTCGCCAACCATTCTGGATACCGGACCTCGGCAATGAAGCCTGCCACGAGAAGTCTATCGACTTCTTCATTCACAGCTTTAGACTGCTCAGGTCCGAGCTTTCGTCTTTTCTGCCGAATAGGTTTGAACGTA
>NW_013627385.1:0-537 GCF_000695525.1 Brassica oleracea var. oleracea
TTAAATAAAAAACTGGTTCCACCACTGATTGAAACTTGCTACCCAAATATGTGTTGGATCCTTTTCCGGATATAGCTTCGATCCAAACATCAGTCATGTCATCCTCCTCATCGCTAGGGGCGTATTTGGAAAGAAAAAAATGAAATATAGGGTTTGAGCACCATTTTTAAAGGCCTGCTTTTAAAAGGTTACGCAGTTAACTTTTTTTAAAAACATTTTACCATTTGATGCAAAAGAAAGAAGTGTGATCCAAGAATGAGAAAATGATAATAATAATAATAAAACATAATTAAAGTAGGACCTACAATTAGCATAAAAAAAGAAAAAAATATTATATTTACATAGACTTTTTAACTTTGTTTTTTCCTCATTCTCCATGACTCTTAAGCTTTTTCTGGTCTATAATATTTGGGTAGGCCCCCATTTTTTTCTTGCTTATGGCCTCACTTTTCGCAGAGATCCCCCTACTCACCGCCTTCCGGAATGCCTTTAAAAGTTGTTTTTCGACCTTTAATCTTGAACAAGGAAAGCTAATTA
>NW_013627386.1:0-537 GCF_000695525.1 Brassica oleracea var. oleracea
TTTTTTTATCAATTAATTTAGTAAAACTTCATAATATTCCCTAAATCTAAGAAATAATCACTATAAAATCACTATTTTCTTAAACAATGGAGACAACAAAGGCTCCAAACCTCTTTGAACATCATCATATGTTAGTTCATGATGCAACTATGCTTTAAAATAATATTTTCGTATTTTTTGAAATTTTCTGAAAATCTATGTGTTAACCCCTACGAAAATATTGAGTTTTTGGTAAATAATTTATATACTGAAGCCTATAATCTTTAGTGTTGTATTCTAATTTCTAAGCATATTCTACATTTGTATTAACGTATGCTAAACTATCTTTCATGGTAAATGAGCATCATTCAATTATTTTTATAAATTAATTTAGTAAAATTTCATAATACTACCTATATCGATAGAATAACCACTATAAAATCACTATTTTCTTGAAAAGCAGAGATAACAAAGGAGATAACAAAGGCTCCAAACATATTTGAACATAATTATATGTTAGTGCAGGATGCAACTATGCATTAAAACAATATTATCGTA
>NW_013627387.1:0-537 GCF_000695525.1 Brassica oleracea var. oleracea
TGGTATCAGAGCATGGTTATGAACATCTGTTTAATCCATTAAGAATATTAGATCTATCAACTTGATAATTGAAATTGATAGATCTGAGTATTAAGATTTCTAGATCTGCTTATTATGAGTTTTATTTTCGTATGTGTGCGAACTTTGTGCATCTGAAATAATTATTTTTCTGTTTATGAGAGTCGTGCATAGTTTGTGCATCTAAGGATTATAATTTACTGTTTAAAAGAATCGTGCATTATTTGTGCATACCCGAATTATAATTTTCCGCAGTACAGAATCCGTGCAAAAACGGTGTTCTGGAAATTAGGGTTTTTCCACAAACCCTTTTCCGCGCAAATTTCGGGATTATGCAAATTAGAGTTTCCAAATACCTATCCTGTAAATAATGATTCGTGAAGTTTTTGTGCAAAATTGATAATAATAATTGGTATGTGCATAATTAGTACATCATGTTTTGTATATACTGCAGAATCGTTTTGCACAGAAATCGTACAAAACCGATTTTGCACTTAAAGTTATAAACTTTTCTATTCA
>NW_013627388.1:0-537 GCF_000695525.1 Brassica oleracea var. oleracea
ACGGGATTATACATATTTTTGTTACCTACAAGGAACTAAAGACTTGGCTCCATTTGATACTAACCTGTCCGAAGAAGGGTAAATTATTTTGGTGATACAGGTTGTTTGTCCGTCCAAGTTCACTCAAGCGAGGATTTGGTGGATCTAATTACTAATGCGTTACTGATATCCAGAGATGTACTCAACAGGGGGAGTAATACGTGTTGTACTCTTTTTCCTTCACCATGGTTTTATCCCATTGGGTTTTTCTGGTATGGTTTTAATGAGGCAACATCCAAAGCGTATTACAAACCACTTCGGAGATGGTCTTCCAAGGGGGAGTGTTATAAACCAAGGTCTGGTGGAAGCCCATATTTGAAAGCTCATATTCTTATGTATTTATATTTCCTAGCCCATATTGTATTAGAGTTTCATACTTATGTAATTCCCTATATAAAAGGCTCTTTATTGTCTAATAAAGATATAGACTTTCCCTTCATTTTCATAACAATTTTTTTTCTTTTTTGAAAACTACACTTTATTATGTGTAATAAGACA
>NW_013627389.1:0-536 GCF_000695525.1 Brassica oleracea var. oleracea
TAGAGATGAAGATAGAATTTCCATAGTATACCTCTCGTCTCTAATATTGTCATCATTCGTGGAATTATCGTAATATTCTGTAGTAAGATTCTCCAAGCATCTCATTTCACATAGCGATGAAGATAGAGTCTCCGTGGTATAACTCTCGTTTGTAATAAAGATAGAGAGAGATCTGAGCCGTGTCATAACATGTAGATCCGTCACTCTCCCATGTTTTGTGGAGAAAAACTCCAATGTCTCCAGGTTAACCAAATTTCCCAATTCCAACTTTGTCTCATCGTGTAAGCTCTTTGGCAACCACAAGAATGTCAATTCTCGCATCTCTTTCAAGATATTGGGGATGTAGACTTCAGCATACACAGCTAGGTTTAAATAGAGCAGCTTCTTCAGATTCCGCATAGAAGAAGGCAGTTGAGTTGCATTTGACCGCTCAAAACTAAGATATCTCAAGTGGATGAGCTTCCCGATGCTAGAAGGTACCTTCCCTCCTTCAAACTTGGCCCAAGAGAGATCTAACACTCTCATCAGCTTATGCC
>NW_013627390.1:0-536 GCF_000695525.1 Brassica oleracea var. oleracea
ACATATCTTAGAAAATAACAGTGATCGAGTTTTGAGGGCAATTCCTCCGGGATGGAAGTTTTTTGTGAACTATCAGTCTAATGCTTCTGGGAGGATTATTTTGGTTTGGGACCCTCGTGTTACGGTTTTCATCTACCATGAATCAGCTCAGTCAGTCACTTGTGGAGTGGTGATTCCGGCTGATAATTTAAGTATAACAGTGTCTTTTGTTTATGCGTTCAATGATTTGGATGATCGTTCTCCTCTTTGGGATAGTTTGGTGGATATTCAGGCAACTACTCCTGTCTCTAGATCTCCATGGGCCGTTGTTGGCGATTTTAATCAGATTTTGAGAGTTAGTCATCACTCAAACCATATCTCAGGTCGGGTTGACACTTCGGGTATTGAGGAAATTAACCTTTCTCTTCAGGATGCTGAGCTTTTTGAGGCTCAGGTTAAGGGTCTGCCTTTCACATGGACAAACAATCAGGATGACAACCCTATATCTACTAGGATTGACCATGCTTTCATCAATCAGCATTGGTCTTCTTCTTTCC
>NW_013627391.1:0-536 GCF_000695525.1 Brassica oleracea var. oleracea
AATTATTTTTGAAGATAATAAACAAACAAATAGTAACACAAACAAACAAAACTCTAGTTGTTGTCACGGATCAGATCAGAACGGAGAAGAAACTTTGCCGTGTCGGTGAATGTTGGAGAAAAGTCCGACAAGTTCTTGCTTGTACGGTAGATATGACTTTCTCTTGTCTTCTTCTTTCATTGCTTTGTTCCTCAAGTAAAACTTCTCATGTGCTGAAACTGAAATTTTCTCCTTCTCCTTCTTCTTGCTCTTCGTCTTCACCGTCTCCTTGTTCTTCGGACAAGGAGAAGAAGAACAAGATTTGTCTATGTTGTCAACAGGGCTCGTGTTCAAGAACTCGAGTGTTTCTTTCCCGTCGCTGCGACTTCTCTTGAGCAGGTTTCTGATTCTCCAACGTCTCCTCGACCATGTCGACGTCGAAGACGATCCTGTCGATTTGCTCTTTCTACAAGGAGACGTCATCTCCACCGGTGATCTCGCCGGCGTCCATGGACAGTATATCTCTCCCGGCATCGTGTCTAGCTCATCTTCCTCCT
>NW_013627392.1:0-536 GCF_000695525.1 Brassica oleracea var. oleracea
TTCTCTCCATATATCATCAATGACGATCAAAGCCTTTTGTGTTTCCAGCACTCGAACAATCTCTTTCAGAAGTTCGCCTTCCATCATCTTTGACACATCGCATTCTGACCTGAGTTGTTGCAAGATTGTCTGCCAGACACACTTCCTTTCAAACTGTTGCGAAACACAAACCCACGCTAATCCTCCTAGAAAATGACTTTTTATCGTCTCATGATTATAAACTTGTCTTGCGAGTGTGGTTTTACCAAGACCTCCCATCCCAGTTATAGAAACCACTTGACTGCTATCCTCCTCCACCAAATAGCCAACCAATCTCTCAACACTTCTCTCTAACCCAACAAGATGGTCTTCGTCACTTGTAGGAAATGTTTGTCGCATTTCTCTTTCTTTTACCAGCAGAGACTGCATATACTCTTCATTGATGATTACTTTCTGTACGCCAAGATTCTGCATATCAAGGATCACCTTAGAGATCCTCTTGCTTATGGCTTTCATATCAAACCCAAGCACCATGCTTTTCACAGTGACATATGCAA
>NW_013627393.1:0-536 GCF_000695525.1 Brassica oleracea var. oleracea
TGATGCAGTCTACGTCGGAATGATCTTTAAAAGTAGAGAAGCATTTAAACAATACATTGATTTCTACGCTATCAGGAAAAAAATCCGTTAGAAACAGTTGTTCAGTACCTGATGGAATGGTGCTAAGATGTTACAGCCATACATGCATATGGCGCGTGTACGATGTGCTATTGAAGAACACAAAATTGTATGAAGTCAGGTGTGTCGAGCTTTTCCATACTTCTTCAGTTGATGACCGATCTGGATACCAAACCCAAGCTATGCATACTGTAATTGGCGAGATGAGGAAAGCACGGTTTAGTGGGAGTTGAGGTGGCTCGAGGCCAAGTGAAATCATGCAAGTGATGCAAGGAGATCATGATGTCCATATATCTTACTAGAAAGCATGGAGATCTAGGAAAGTGGCGCTGGATTATGCTAAAGGAACAAGTGGTGCGTCGTATAATATACTTCCAAGTTATCTGGACAAATTGGTGACTGCAAATCCAGGCACACTTACGGTTATGCATACAGAGCATTGTGAAGGAATAGGTCAG
>NW_013627394.1:0-536 GCF_000695525.1 Brassica oleracea var. oleracea
ACACAAATGCAAGACACATTTGTATTGTACCAAACGCAATATCAGAAGCCGCTTATCTTCAAGCCATGACACAACAATCTTGCTCCACCTTGCCTGAAACAATCATTATGAACGAGGAAGAAGAAGGAAACTCCGAGGACACGATGCAGAAGCTGCAAGGAATCGATTTCTTGGTAATTGATTGGGATCAAAAGGATTTTGCAGCAAACATTTTGAGAAACGCTGCGTTTGGTAGCAGAGGAGCTGTTGTGGTGAGCAGAAGCGGTTACAGGAGAAGCACGTCATGTTTCAGTTGGACAAAAGCGTTTAGTGACCGGAACGTTGTGAGAACGGTGACTCTTCCGGTTTCAGGTGGTCTAGAAATTGCTCATGTGGCTGCAGCGAGAATCTCTGGGAAGAGTGATAACAACAACAAGAGGAAATGGATCAAACATATTGATCAAAGATCAGGAGAAGAACATGTTATTAGAAAGTAAACAAATAAATATAAAACTATATAGACAAAGTGTGTAATGATGATATGTTTGATATTTGTA
>NW_013627395.1:0-536 GCF_000695525.1 Brassica oleracea var. oleracea
GTTGTTTTAAAATTTTGAACCACATTCTACATTTGTATTAATGTATTCTAAGCACTTTTTAATGGTATATGGGAATCATTATAACTTTTTATCAATTAATTTAGCAAAACTTGATAATACATCATACATCGATAGAATAACCACTATTAAATCACTATTTTCTTGAAAAACGGAGATAACAAAGGCTCCAAACCTCTTTGAACATCATCATATGTTTGTGAAGTATGCAACTATGCATTAAATTTTGTCAAAATCTATGTGTTAGTCCTTACGAAAATATTGAGTTTTTGGTAAATACTTTATATACTGAAACCTATAATCTTTGTGGTTGTTTTAAAATTTATAACCATATTCTACATTAGTATTAGTGTATGCTATACACTCTTTCGTGGTAAATGAACATCGCTCAACTGTTTTTATAAATTAATTTAGTAAAACTTCATATACTCTCTAAATTAGTGGAGTAACCATTATAAAATCGCTATTTTCTTGAAAAACGGAGACAACAAAGACTATATTCCTCTTTGAATATAATC
>NW_013627396.1:0-536 GCF_000695525.1 Brassica oleracea var. oleracea
TTTACAACTCCCCACCACCTCCACCATACTACTCTCCTTCCCCGAAGTTAAACTACAAGTCTCCACCACCGCCATACGTATACAGCTCTCCACCACCCCCACCATACTACTCTCCTTCCCCGAAGGTAGACTACAAGTCTCGACCATCACCATACATTTACAGCTCTCCACCACCCCCACCATACTACTCTCCTTCTCCTAAGGTCGAATACAAATCTCCACCTCCACCATACGCTTACAGCTCCCCACCACCTCCCCCATACTACTCTCCTTCTCCGAAGGTAGAGTACAGGTCTCCACCACCTCCATACGTCTACAACTCCCCACCACCTCCACCATACTACTCTCCTTCCCCGAAGGTATACTACAAGTCTCCGCCACCGCCATATGTATACAGCTCCCCACCACCTCCACCATACTACTCTCCTTCCCCGAAGGTATACTACAAGTCTCCGCCACCGCCATATGTATACAGCTCCCCACCACCTTCACCATACTACTCTCCTTCGCCAAAGATGGTCTACAAGTCTCCACCA
>NW_013627397.1:0-536 GCF_000695525.1 Brassica oleracea var. oleracea
TTTTAATATAGAGTTTATAGCTTCTAGTAGAATGTCTAGGCTAATTGTACTAGAAATATTTTGTTGCTGAATTGTCTTATTGATATTAAGTAATGTCTAGAGTCCCAAAATCTCATATTATGTTCATTGCATTGTCTTGTGTATTGCCATAGCTTGAAATCATCATGAATGTGTTGTAGAATTGAGTAGAATGTCTCTGCTGCTTGCATCATGATTGATAAGCTGTTTTACATACATAAGCATGTCTCATACTGTATAAGTTCAATCCTATTGTTGTCTGATGCTATTGCCTATGTTTAATCCATCATTGATTGTCTTGCATCAATTAGAAACTGTCTAAGTTGCTTGCATCATTGGTATTGATTGGAACTGTTGTGCATAGCTTTAATATTGCTCTCGGATTGAACCTGATGCATTCATATAGTTAATGATTTAAGATTGTGCATTCATGTGTTGATGCATTTAAAAATGAGCCTAAATTGTCAATGCATTGTTTAAAGCATGCATTGTCATTTTAGAGATTTAAAACTGCTTGT
>NW_013627398.1:0-536 GCF_000695525.1 Brassica oleracea var. oleracea
TGAGGCTGCAGTGCAGAAGCTTCACGATCCGCCTGCATAGACTTAGCACTTTCCCTCGGCAATGGGGAGGCAACCCTCATCTGATGGCCATACGAACCATCAGGACGGTCCGGTGATTTCCACTCCAAGCGATCACGAACCACAGTCGCCTCACGTACCTCCACCCTATCATGGCGGGTCTGGGGCTGGGGCTTCTTCTCACGCCAGCTTGCTCCATTATACCTATCGTACGGCTTTGCCTCCCGTCGCGCACCTCCATATCTTTTCCTCCCGGCTTGCTCCTCCCTCCGGCGAATGATCCTATCGTCATGTCGTTTGTAAGCCTCACGGGGAAGGTCAAGACGATAGTTGCGAGCTCCACTATCAAACCTCACAGAAGCATTATTCAAGTGCGGCGCATTAGTATCCTTCTTACCCAAAGCATGTGAAGACATCGGTAGCCGATTCTCCTGCGTCTGAACCCGCGCAAAGACGCCTTGACGCTGGAGCGAAGGACAATACTCCTTCTCATGAGTAAGCATGCCACAAGTAGAACA
>NW_013627399.1:0-536 GCF_000695525.1 Brassica oleracea var. oleracea
TCTCTTTCAATGTACAAACATCGCTTTGCATCACATTAAATTCCATTGTATCAAGTTTCATTCCAAACTTCTCTCGACAAACAACCGTTCCAGGTCCGGAAGTAGAGTATAGTCGATGATGATTTTGGAGTCACACTGGTAATCGTGATATACGGTTGGGAGATTCCTAGGCCTTTTACTTTTTTGAGGCTCGGCATTGTCAGTGTCACCGGTTTCAGAAGGAAGAACATATTCAATGGGTTGACATAGACAACCGGGGGGGGGGGGAATATGCATCTGCTAATGACAAAGTGAAAGACACATTAACAAGTAATCTAAGTGTTAAGATAAGGATTTAGGTTCTGTCAATGCATTTGCGAGAAGATTTACATGAGAAATTATAAAATAAAACCTCTCCAGGTATAATACACCCTGATTTAATCAACACTTCGATAAATGTGTCCATGGGGGGGGGGGCTCTTCCGGCGTTAACCCTAGTGAGAATGAGGAAATATGCATCTGCTAATGACAAAGTGAAAGACACATTAACAAGTAAT
>NW_013627400.1:0-536 GCF_000695525.1 Brassica oleracea var. oleracea
TTTCATGATCAAACCATTACAGTTAATAACCATTCAAGCGTTTATCCGGAAACACTTCTTTCCTCGCGGAATCAGGTATTGGTTCATGTTGGTTTAGTATTGTTTTTGGTTTATTAACCGGTTTAGGATGGTCCTATTGTAAATATAATTTAAGTTTGTTTAGCATATATTATGCTTAAAATAACTTAAATTAAATAATAGTAATATTATGCTTAAAATATAATTTTAGAGAGTTTTCAAATATAGTTTACAGAACATTATAGGTGATGAATTTAATTTATTAAATTCGTTTATTACTTAAAACTAAGTTTTTTTAAAAACATATCAATGCTGGATTGGTGAGTATAACATGAAGACAAAAATATAAATATTTCATTTTCAAGATAAAAAATTTAGCTTTTATTCAGTTAATCAATATATAATATCTTAAATTATTTTTTAAAAAATATTCAAAATATATATATATATATATAGATTAATCTTCCAAATTTAAACTATTATATTATATATGAATAATGCTTTTAAATAAAAATAAT
>NW_013627401.1:0-536 GCF_000695525.1 Brassica oleracea var. oleracea
ATATTCTTTATTAAATTAAAATATCAAACAAAGCCCGTTGCAACGCACGGGTCCAAATCTAGTTAGTTAATAAAACATGGATTAAAAATGTAAAAAATAGATCTTTTCGAAACAGTTTTCTTTCTCTAGAATATGTAACTTTATGAAATGGATGGAGTATAAACTTGCTAATCACACTTTACAATTAATTTTCCAATACAGTTTAATGAATAAAAACATATTAATATTTATTCTAATTGGTTTTATACTTATATATACAAACCTAATGAAGTGAACAAACATCCAATAACTAATGTAAATTACTACTTCAATTTTTAATCAACATAGAATACACTATTATCATGATCACAAATTATTCACACATATACAAATTTATAACAAATTGCTAAACAATAATAAATATTTGACATTACAAACCAAAAAACACCCGTGCGGATGAACGGGTCAAAGTCTAGTTTCTACTTAAATTAGATATATATTAAATATATACCTTATCCTATCAAATTATTAAGCACAATAGTAAAATTGATTTTAGT
>NW_013627402.1:0-536 GCF_000695525.1 Brassica oleracea var. oleracea
AATCTTTCTGTTTTGGAGTTTCTTTGGAAAATGATAATGTGACCAACAACTCTGATATATTTATGGTCTCTCAAATCTGGTCTGGAGATAAACTTCTCAAAGCAGAATCACATTCTGTTGTCAGCAGAGAATCCTCCATGATCTCTGGTGGCGAGGTTAATGTCTTATATATTGATTTTATAATTTTTATTATTTTAGGTTTCTAAGTCGGATCCAAACAGTCAAACAACTTCTGAAGGTTGTTCAACCCCGTTCTCCAAACGCAAAGATGGTGATCTACCTGACATGTCCTCATCATAAAAAAAACTGTGCACCAAGATTGTCAAGGTGGAGAAATCGAAAAAGGATTAGTTTGGGACGGCTCTAAGTGATGAAGTTTGGTGGGTATGGATGTAATGTTCTGGAGTAATTTGGATATTTTCTACATTTAAGTTTTATTTGATTCTGTTTTTAGCTTTCTGGTGTTTTTCATTGATGTTTCGTATTTTCAATTTTAATATCTATTAATAAAAGTTTGATTATTTCTTCATCTAAAT
>NW_013627403.1:0-536 GCF_000695525.1 Brassica oleracea var. oleracea
AGGCTTCTCAAAATTTTAATACATGTGAATAAATTCAAAAGACATATATGTGAATAAACTCAAAATACATACATGTGAAAAAATTCAAAAGAATACGAAAAGTCATTCAGATTTTTAATATGGTAAACTAAAATACAATATAATTTTTAAATAATATAGTTAACAAATATAGTTATGTTAATATATTTATAACAAAGAGAAATTTCTTTGTATATCTCTTTTTAGTTTATTTTTACAAAAAAAAAATCCAAATAGGAAAATGACCAAAATAAGTTATAATAAAAGATAAATATACACTTATACCCTTATGATTAACTAATATAGACTAAGTATGTATAGTTAAAGGATAAGGTTTTGGGTGTGAAGTTTAAAGTTCTAAAAATTTAAAATTAAATTTAAAATTTAAAAATAGTTTCAAAAGCATCTAAAAAATTGATTTTTTTTTTATAAAAACTTAAAAGAGGTTATTTGAAAGAATTGCTCTACTATAAAAAATGGAAATTTTCCAATGTAAACAATGTTTGATTATTAAATTA
>NW_013627404.1:0-536 GCF_000695525.1 Brassica oleracea var. oleracea
GACAATTCTTCCACTCCCAATGCATACAATCAATGCTTCCTATCATCTCGGAAAATCCACGATACTCTCCAATATCAAGTAGACATTGAAGATCAGCCGGTGTTGGTCTTCGTAGGTACTCATCGCCGAATAAATTTATTATTCATTCCACAAAATTTTCCAAACATTTACGAGTTGTGGATTCACCGAGACGTAGGTATTCATCGACCGTATCAGCCGCAATACCATATGCCAATACACGAATAGCCGCTGTACACTTTTGGAGTGAAGAGAGACCAAGCTTTCCAAGAGCATCTTTTTTGGCGAAAAAATTGAACGTCATTGGAGAGTCGATCAACAATGTGCATGAACAATGGCTTGTTCATTCTAAACCGTCGTCGGAAAAGATTTTCAGGATACGTCAGAGTTTCACTGAAATAATCGTTCCATAGACGTACATGACCTTCTTCTTGATTTCTTTCGATGTAGGCTCATTTTTTTATTTTTTTACTTGCTTCTTCTTCATCACCATGAACCATTAAATTTTCGAAAGTTTG
>NW_013627405.1:0-536 GCF_000695525.1 Brassica oleracea var. oleracea
CAGACGAGGAGGGAGTTAAAGGCTCTCCAGGATAAGATTGATATTCTTATTGCTGATAAGGCCACCTAGGAGCAGCTGCACTTTGTTGGTAACCCAAACAAAGAAGCCCCACCTGTTGTCCAGGAAGTTGATGGTTTGGAAGGGTAAGAAGAGTTGTGCTTCATCAACAACAATGGTAGCTGGTACAAGAAAGAGCCAAACTTTCAGTACAACAACTACCAACAGAGATCTTACCCCAACAACCAACAGAGTGGCTATCAGCCTCGAAACAGCCAGCAAGGTAGCTATCATCCTCAACAAAACCCTCCTCCCGGTTTCAACAACAAAGGACAACAACCTGCCCAACAACAACCTACTACTTCTACCTCTACTCCTCCAGTCAGCAGCACTGATGCCCTACTAAAACAAATCTTGGAGTCTCAGACAAGAAGTGAGAAGCATATTGGTTATGAGTTGAAAAACCTTCACGCAAAGATTAATAGAAGCTATAATGAGCTCAACAACAAGTTCAGAACCTTGGAAAACCAGTTTGCTGC
>NW_013627406.1:0-223 GCF_000695525.1 Brassica oleracea var. oleracea
TTCCATTAGGTGTCTATTCTTTCTCTCCGCAACCCCATTCTGTTGTGTGGAGATGAGTTGAGGATATGAGAAGGGATGACTTCAGGAACTAAGGGAGATGGAGTTAGGAGAGGATTGGGCAAGGCCGTACAGAAGCCGTACTAGGCCGTACAGATTGGGCAAGGTAACTTGACCTCGGTGAACCAAAGTTACTTAGGTAACTTTGTGTGTTGAGAAGAAGCCT
>NW_013627406.1:292-536 GCF_000695525.1 Brassica oleracea var. oleracea
CAAAAGGAAGAAGGGAGCACATGACAGCCTGTCCACGGTTGGCATAAAGCAAAAGGAACCTTATCCTTAAGGAGGAAGCTTATTGGATCATTTGAATTAAAGCAAAAGCTTATCTCTTGTAATAGTGTAGTTTCCTAAACCCTAGTCTCTAATGTCGCCTCTCTATATATTGTAAACTCATGTCATTAATCAAGAAAAAGCAAGTTATGAGTCTCTCTTAGTCTTTATTCTCACAATGATTCTA
>NW_013627407.1:0-536 GCF_000695525.1 Brassica oleracea var. oleracea
TTTACATTTGTTTCCTTTCGGAACATCAACTTTACTTTATGTTTTAACTTTTATGTTCAACTATATTTGCGTTGGTGCAACTATCAGCTATTTATTCTATTTCTATTAAATCAATCAGAAAAAACCACTTACACTACATGCACTAACCAATATCAAATATATGTATGAACTCATTAGAGAATAAAACATATGAACCCGGCGGCAGAGATGAATAGGGTGACTGCGAAGAGAGTGGTGGTTGGAGAAGAAGCAAAACTGAATGGTTCCACCTACTCAAAACTAAGAGGGGATGAGTCACCGTCACTGGTACTTTTTTTGACTCATAGATCTGGTGCGTCTCAGCATGGAACGGACTTTCAGCTTTCTTTAGGAAATGCCATAGCGTCGGAATACCACTAGTTATACTAAACAACTGATCATTCATATACATTAATCAATATGATCTCCATATTTAAAACGTTGCTTATAATAATTATTTATTTACTTTTTAGTTATATTTTCTTACATTTAATCACATTAGATTATTTTTCCCTATA
>NW_013627408.1:0-536 GCF_000695525.1 Brassica oleracea var. oleracea
TGAATATTTTTGGCAGAGAACAATAATTCAGACACATCTTAAGATTTCTGGTTGTGGGAATCTTTAGTTAGCTAGTATACTTATTCCTCAGTAAAGCCTACTTTTTTTCTTTCATACTGATGAATACATCAAAACATAACCAGAAATAAAATGTATGTTGACAAGAATGTGAAACAGATTACATAATGTGGCAGATGCACTTACATTGTACTTCTGGTAACCTGAATCACCTAGCCCAAACACTGCAAAGCGAACTCGTTGCAACCAAGAGTTTCCCAAGTTTCTTTGAAGAAGAAACCTCCAAAACTCCTTCAGTGATTAAAAAAAAAAAGGACAAGGAACAAAAAATAAAGTACGCAAAAAACTGCATTATTGGTAGTGAAAATTGACAACGAACCTTAAAAGAATCTGGAGAGTCTCCTTTCCCTGTAGTGGATACAACAAAAAGAATAGCGTCCTCATGAGGCAAGGAACTCTGGAGAAAAGAACATGGCAACTTTTTGAATAAGAATTAAGTTATAAAGGAAAATACTTTT
>NW_013627409.1:0-536 GCF_000695525.1 Brassica oleracea var. oleracea
GTTTACGAAGAACAAGCAGGTGTTTGATGGTCCACCTGAGGAAGTTACTGGGAAAGATTTGTTGAAGCAGTTTAGGTATTTTGATGCAGAAATGACGCCAGATGTAGGTGGACATGAAAAAATTCGAGTCAATGCGGTTGGAGAGCTACATAACTGACACAAAGAGTATTTTCTGGGATCTGCCATATTGGGAGAGTCATCTATTGCGGCATAATTTAGATGTCATTATTGAGAAGAACTTCTTCGATTCGACAATCTAATGAACACAGTCCTTAACATCCAAGGTAAAACGAAGGATAATTTGAAGTCAAGGTTGGATTTAGTCGATATCTGTGATCGTTCTGAACTTCACGTTGATGAGAACAGTACGGCCCCTTTTTCCATTTATCGGCTGGATGGTGCTAGAAAAGAAGAGTTCTTTGATTGGATTACATATAAAGTGAAATTTCCTAACGGATATGCATCAAATTTGGGGAACTGCGTTGATATAAGCAAAGGAAAGTTTACTGGCTTGAAGAGTCATGATTGTCATGTAA
>NW_013627410.1:0-535 GCF_000695525.1 Brassica oleracea var. oleracea
AGGATGGGAAACGTGGCCGATTCAGAATATGGGATTCCCAGAAGGTGTCCCTGTGGTGGGAGAATCCGAGACGAGGTTCGCGTGAAGGAGGAGTACGACACTCTGCCTGGGAAACGCTTCTTCACATGCATCAACTACGAGGTAAGAGATACAATGCAGATGGGTTTGAAGAAGTATAAATTATGTTTTAGTGACGCGAGTCTAATGTGTTTATGTTGTCAACAAGGCTGATGGGTTTCATTACCGTCAGCCTTGGGTTATAGGTGTGCAGGAGGAGATCGAAAGTCTGCGTAGGCGGGTGGAGAAGGCTGAGCAGGTGATCAAGTTGGTGCCCAATCTCAATAAACATATCGACACAGTTGAGGTTAGTGAACTTTTTAAGAGTATCGAATTGGTAGTATAAAGATTTGTAAAGTTTGGTTCTTTTTAAGTCCGTAACACGGTTTGTTTGTTTCCATCTGCAGGCAGAGGTTAACCGCCTCAGTTTGGTGGTTGATAACCTCACTGCTGAGATTTATTCTCTCACTGTGCAGGT
>NW_013627411.1:0-535 GCF_000695525.1 Brassica oleracea var. oleracea
ACCTTGCTTCGGTGATGCTATCATATTTCCTTTCTTCACATCGCATTTTTCGTAGCTCGATGGGTTAGAAAACAAGTAGACGGTGTGCGTGAATGGTGCTGGTGGATTGTATTTGAACACTGCAATCGGATAAAACATATATATCACTGATGTTACCGTCAAACTTGTTGATATTATCAACAATGTCAACAATATAATGATACCTATGAATTTGGCAACAAACAATGTCGACTATTTTGATGCAAACTATATATATTTTGTTTAACAATTTGTCAGATTGTGTAGAAAAGAAAAAAAAGGAAAAAAAAGAAAAAAAATACTCACCAAGTATGTCATTGACAAAGAAGGGAGCAGTCTTAGAAGCCCAGTCGGAGTAATTGAAACCATAAGTCCACTCTTTATCTCCTCCGACTATGATCTTCCTAGGTTCATTGTAGGTGGCGTTATAGACTTCTTCTGAGTGACCTCCCCAGCCCCAGCCAGAACCGGAGCTGCCAGATCCCGAGCTGTTTGTATTCTTAGGACCCCAACCAGA
>NW_013627412.1:0-535 GCF_000695525.1 Brassica oleracea var. oleracea
GACGGGTCTTGATGGAAGCAATTGGGCTGAAGCAGCGTCAATAGCAGTATATGTGATCAACAGGTCACCAAGTGCTTCAATCAAGTTTGAGATACCTGAGGAAAGATGGTCAGGGCACAAACTAGGGTATGGACATATGAGATGTTTTCGTTGTATTGTGTATGTTCATCAAGTCATAGAAAAGACGAGTCCTAGAGAAGCTAGAGGAATCTTCTTGGGCTATGCTGAAGGGACACGAGGATATATAATATGGTTGTTGGAGGAGCAGAAGGTCTCTGTCAGCAAAGACGTAGTGTTCAATGAAGAGAAACTATTCAAGGATCTTGAGAAGGAACAAGTGAGTGTTGAAGAAAGATCCGAGTCAAAGGTTACAAACAAAAGAGTCAATTTCCGAAGTGTGCTGGAAGACATATGTGAAGGGGAGAGTTCAAACTCAGGTGGAGCTTCAGTGGAAGCTCTAGTTCAAGATCAGAACACTACATGAAAGAATATTGCAGATTCGAAAGATGATACTGAGTCAGAATCAGGAAATTCT
>NW_013627413.1:0-535 GCF_000695525.1 Brassica oleracea var. oleracea
TTCCTCAAGGTCCTTGCCAACACGCTGTTGTGCAAGATGGAACCAAATAAGGTTCGGGTACATGAGCTCACACTACTCTACTATACGGTGAGGAGTCTGGTTCCATTTGATGAGATCGAGGAGCCAGTGGACGACCTGTGGCCCAACCTTGGGGCTGTTTTTGCTGAGCACTTGGTGAAACTGAAGATGAAGCCGATTGGAGGCAGCGGACAGAAGAAGGAGAGATTGGGGAGTCTTCTCACTCAGATCTTCATGCACGTTGGGATCCCTCTGGCTGAGGCCACAGTCATCAGAACCCGAGCCTACATGGACGCTGAGCATCTGACGTATGCACAGTGGCTGAAGGACGACTGTTTCTAGAGTTTCAGAGATGGCACAGGTACATACTTGCTAGAGTTGCCGCAGCGGTCTGTCACCGATCTTCTGAGCGACCTCACTCGACTTAAGTTCCATCCAGACCCGCTTCTCCTCCCCAACCCAGCGAACATGCCTCGCAGACGTCCCATGCCTCGAGCGGCCAGAGAAGCCGCACGTT
>NW_013627414.1:0-535 GCF_000695525.1 Brassica oleracea var. oleracea
AAAAAAAAAGCAAAAATATGAAGCTATAGTCGGTTTCATTCAACCATAGAATATGGAATATGCGGCAAAGAAGATAAGTAGCCGTTGAGGTGTTGACACAAATGTGACAAGCCAAAACAAATGGTTTGTATATCCATGTATTAAATCGCAAAGAAGATAAGTAGAGAGGATGAATATCTTTCAAACGAAGAAAGCTTATCGAGGGCAAGTGACATAAATGTTTTCTTTTAGAGATAAGCAAGAGACTTGAAGACACTGAATGCATGACACCAACCTCTACATTAACACAGATTTCAAAACATAGATTAATAGAGAAATTTGAGACATGCATGTACTTTAAGCTACATGGTTCAAACAGAAACACCACTGAAAATTAAGCTACATGGTTCAAATCGAACTTACTGGGTGCTGTCAAAATTGATTCTCTATTTTTCTGAGAAGTAACATTGGTATTGGGAAAGAAATGAACACAAACAGCCTTAATCACAACGTTTCTATCATTTGAAAAAGTCGGTAAATCCATTCCAATCTAACC
>NW_013627415.1:0-535 GCF_000695525.1 Brassica oleracea var. oleracea
TTCCGCCATTTAGCAATTTCATGACGACAATTACTAATTTTTGCCACAAAACTCTTCCCTGTACCCTCAGTTCTATCTTCCCTAGAATCCGACCATCCCATTGATATTGCTTCCATGAAACCATCTCTTCCAACTCATCTCTTATCAAATCGAAATTGCCCTTTTCTTCTAGTAATTTTATCTTCTAAATAAGCTACCACTGGTCGATGATCCGATGCCACCATTTTTAAATATTCTGTATAAGAGCATGGAAATAAAGTATGCCATTCTTCATTTGCCAAAGCACGATCCAGCCGACACTGAACCATCACTGCCCCTTTCCCTTTTCCTCTTCTCCCTTGCCATGACATTTTATTACCCCTCGCCGGAAATTCCAGTAACCCACTATTTCTGATCATATTATTAAAAGGAATAAAAGAATCCGCATTTCTTAAAGCTCCTCCATCTTTTTCATGGTTTCCTGTGATCTCATTTAGATCTCCAATAACGAACCATGGTTCAGATCGTGAAATTCCATATCTAGTTAAGCGCTCCC
>NW_013627416.1:0-535 GCF_000695525.1 Brassica oleracea var. oleracea
AGAAAACAAAACCTCATGGTGATAATAACATGTTTGCCACTGATCTGTGGCTTAATGGGTAACACCAGTGGGTGGATAATTGAAAAGTAAAATTCTAATTCGTTTTTCCTCTGAAGAGAGGATGTGATATGTGATGGAGCTATGGCTTTTAGTGATTCTATGTTGATGATTTATAGGTGGGATTTGGATGTGGATAACCTATCATTCAACACAATACCATTTTGGGGGAGGAGGGGGGAGGGGGGGGAATACCACTCCAATTCCTAACCTCTAACAGCACCTATCACATAGGTGACAAACAATATAAAATCACTGGAAGTGTATTTCAATATGAAAGCAACATCGGCCGTTGAATTTTTTTGAATCAAGTTAAAATGCAATGTCGATATCCTCCTACGATTTCAGAAAAGCATTGCTGGAAAACACAGATAAGTTCAGAATCTTCGATCTTTTAAGATCACTAGAGGTGATGATGTGATTTGTGACAACCTGATTATATAGGTTTTAATCAAGTTTGATCATGGTATTTTAGAGT
>NW_013627417.1:0-535 GCF_000695525.1 Brassica oleracea var. oleracea
ATGTATCTGTTTCATTATTTAGGTAGAAGAGGAGTCTTTGATGGTGTCATGGAAGTTCTGCATCAGCATTGGAAGCGCAAACAGGTTGCATTTGTTTGAAAACTTCGAAGCATACTGTGATTTAAGGAGGAACCTCTAGGGTAAGGTCGAATTAAGGATGACTATGGAGTGATGTCGACAACTTACTTTTAACAAGAATTTTGTTGAATATATTAACGTTCAAATATTATAATTCAGGTGGGGAGAACTTCAAACATCTTTCACCAAAACTGATGGCACAGAAACTTTTGAGGAAAAGAACAGCGTTACAAAGGTCTGTTTCTGCGAGTAGGTGTCAGTACAATGAATGGAAAAATCTTTCCTATCATTAATTTGACTGAGAGAATACTTTTACAAACCCCCTTGAATGGATCGTTACTCAGTTATGTTGTTGCAGTCACTAAAGTTATTTGCTTACAGGAGAAAGTGCCATTGAATATGTGAAGGACTTTGGTAGATCATCAAGACTCTTTTTGAGTCAATTTGGTGCAAGTGG
>NW_013627418.1:0-535 GCF_000695525.1 Brassica oleracea var. oleracea
GGTGCCACTCACCGATGTATTATTCTTTATAACAGTTTTTGATATATAGGTACGATATTTCATTCGTACCTGTTTCAGAAAAATATATAACTTGGAGAGCACGTGAGTTCATAAAAGTGAAAATGTGTTAAAATAAAAACGAAGCTTTGTTATAAAAAACTTGCAGATATAGTTCAAGCAGCCACAACGAAATTAATGTAAAAATAACATAGAGTTTTGCTTAGTAAGTATAGTAAATGGGGATTTTGCTTTGGCAACAGTAGCTATGCCATGCGGGACTTATTTTTCGATTCTCATGTGGGTCAAGTATGGGAATGGTAGATGCAGAGCGAATTAATCCTGCAACAACAGATGAGGATGGCTATGGTTGGCACTTGTTGTTTCACCAACTTCTGCTCCCACACCACTTGCTACCTCTGCCAAAGTGTTATCAGCACCAATAGAGCCATTAGATGCTACCGGTTTCTCCACAGGCACATCTTCATTAGGTTCCTGGCCATCTCCCTCGTGATATCAAAGTGATTAACATGAATAT
>NW_013627419.1:0-535 GCF_000695525.1 Brassica oleracea var. oleracea
CTTGGACATGGTTTCGAACAAAATGGTAGTCTAGAGCCAGATGTTTCATGCGGGAGTGGAAGACGGGATTAGCTGCAAGATAGGTGGCTCCGATGTTGTCGCAGTAGATGGCTGGTGTAGTAAGTTGCTTCAGCCCCAGTTCGGTGATCAATGAGATTACCCAGCAAACTTCCGATGCAGTAGATGCAATGGAGCGATATTCCGCCTCCGTAGACGAACGCGCAACAGTGGTTTGTTTCTTTGAAGACCAGGCTATGGGGTGCTTCCCATAATAAACAATGTAGGCTCCAGTTGATGTGTAGTCGTCTCTGTTTCCCGCCCAATCTGCATCAGTATATGCGTGCAATGATGGGGTGTTGTGCTTGTGGAGGAAGATGCCAGTGGTCATGGTTCCAGCGAGATACCGAAGGATGCGTTTGACTCCATTCCAATGCTCATCGGTTGGTTTATGCATGAACTGAGACATCTTGTTGACAGCGAAAGAAATATCTGGGCGGGTGAGTGAGAGGTACTGGAGGCTCCCAACAGTGGCTCG
>NW_013627420.1:0-535 GCF_000695525.1 Brassica oleracea var. oleracea
TTATACAACCACATGGAACGAACTATGTTAGTGTCAGGTGGTTTAGGCACCAATTTAAACGTCTCATTCTTAATCAATGCATCGTACTCTACAGTCATGGCAGGGTTCCAGTTCGGATCTTTAAGAGCTTGAAGGTGGGTATTTGGAATTGGTGAAACTGTGGTGTGGAGGGAAAGAACAGATTTTTGTTTGCGGGTTCCGTCCCTACTCCGTGTTGTCATAGGATGACGTGTTGGAGGCGGTAAGGAGTGGACCGGAGCCGGCTGATTTACAGCAGGCGGTATGGTCGGGCCAGAAAGAGAATGGGCCGGCACCATCGGTTTTTGAAGAATCTGTTTGAAAACAGGGGAAGTTTCAGTGTTTTCAAGGAAGGTATAAGTGTTTTTGGCTGGAGTAGAATGTGTTTGGGCTGAGGGAAAAATGGTCTCGTCGAAAATGACGTGACGGGAGATGATGATTTTTCTTGTTTTGAGGTCTAAGCAGCGATATCCTTTATGGTTTGCAGGATAGCCAAGAAAGACACATGGTGTGGAGC
>NW_013627421.1:0-535 GCF_000695525.1 Brassica oleracea var. oleracea
AACTAAGGCGGAAACAGTGAGCGAGAGGTGAGATACAGCAGCAGGAAGGAGATGGAGCCCTCGCGCGGTGGAGGCAGAGACAGAAGGCGGTCCTTGATAGAGCGATCGACCTTGCTGATGATTGCGGCTTCTGATGAAGAGCTTTGCCTGAAAATGCGATGGTTCCTTTCTGTCCAGAGATTGTAGACGATGACCTGCATCAAGAGTTTTAGTATAACTGCAGCACCTGAGCAAGAGGAAATATGAGGCTGATCAAGAATAGCCAAAACAGCTGCAGGGGAGGCCGGAGCTGCAGCGAACATCCATCCAGTATAATGAGACCAAACCGCGGTGGAGAAGACACAATTGAAGAACAAATGGTCATGTGATTCATTTGCTAAGGAGCACAGGGGACAAGCTGCTGGGACAGACATTCCCCAGGAGATGAGCCTATCTCTAGTAGGCAACCTTTCTACCATCGTCATCCAAGATACAAAAGAGTACCTCGGGACCGCTTCTTTAAACCAGACAAGATCACACCAGGGAACAGCAGGGG
>NW_013627422.1:0-535 GCF_000695525.1 Brassica oleracea var. oleracea
CTCAAGGCAGCATGATCTGTGTAGACAATGACTTTAGACCCAACCAAATAGTTCCTGAACTTCTCAAAGGCAAAAACAATTTCCAGCATCTCTTTCTCTGTTGTGGCATACCTCATCTGAGCATCATTGAGGGTTTGGCTGGCATAGTAGATCACATGGGTTTTGCCATCTTTCTTCTGCCCCAAAACAGCTCCCACAGCATAGTCACTAGCGTCACACATGATCTCAAAAGGGAGATCCCAATCAGGTGGCTGGACAATTGGAGCACTAATGAGTTCACCTTTCAGCTTCTTGAAAGCTTGTAGACATTCCACATCAAAACTGTAGGTGGCTTCCTTGCACAGCAGCCTGGTCAATGGTCTAGTGATCATGGAGAAGTCCTTGATGAACCTCCTGTAGAACCCAGCATGACCAAGAAAACTCTGGATGTCTTTCACTGTCTTTGGTGAGGGCAAACCAACCATAACATCGATTTTGGCTTTATCCATCTCAATCCCCTTCTCTGAAATCTTGTGTCCCAGCACAATCCCTTCCT
>NW_013627423.1:0-218 GCF_000695525.1 Brassica oleracea var. oleracea
TCAGCATTGCCCTATATTCAGCCTCAGCACTTGAGCAAGATACCACCCTCTGCTTCTTACTCTTACATGTCACTAGATTTCCTCCAATGAAGGTGCAGTAGCCTGTTGTTGATCTCCTATCAGCTCGATCCCCGGCCCAATCCGCATCACAGTATCCAACCACTTCAGTGCTCCCATTGCAACCCATCCATACTCCTTGATCAGGTGAGCCGTTGAGA
>NW_013627423.1:250-535 GCF_000695525.1 Brassica oleracea var. oleracea
CGCCAATGATGTTCCTTTGGTACTTGCATGTGTTGGCTTACCTGATTCACAGCAAAACAGATATCAGGACGTGTGATTGTTAAGTATATGAGCTTACCCACTAGCTTCCTATAAAGCTTGGGGTCATGGAACAGCTTGCTGTCCTCAAGCTCCCCCTCACGTGGAACTTTATACCCATCCTCCATGGGCATTTTGGCTGTCTTTCCTCCTAGCATACCTGCATCTTTCAAAAGATCAGGTGCATACTTTCTTTGAGACATGAATAAGCCTTCCTTGGATCTACAT
>NW_013627424.1:0-535 GCF_000695525.1 Brassica oleracea var. oleracea
GCCATCATATGATCAGTGATAGGAAGCTTATAAGTGAGATCAAGGCTCCAACAGGGAGTGTTATGATAGCTAGTGGTGCTATGATCCCAATAGAAGGAGTGGGAAAGCTCAAGCTGTTTGAGAAGGACACAACTGCCTTCTACATGCCCCGGTTCACTTCAAATCTGTTATCTGTGAAGAAAGCTACCATTGATCTTGATTGTCAAGTAGTATTCAGACCTGATGAAGTTGAGTTTCAAGATTTGAAGACTGGGAGAGTTATTGGCAGAGGAGACAGCAAGAATCAGCTATACCATCTTCAAATGGCTAAGAATTCTAAACTCCTTGATTCTGTGTGCTTAAGTAGTGCTGTTGATAGGTGTGATAGTATGACTTGGCATGCTAGATTGGGACATCCTCATGCTCGTGCAATTGAATTGATCATGCCTAATATGTCATTTAATCACTTAGAGTGTGAGGTTTGCATATTAGGAAAGCATTGTAGGACCGTGTTTCCAACTTCAGAAACTACTTATGAGCATTGCTTTGATCTAGT
>NW_013627425.1:0-535 GCF_000695525.1 Brassica oleracea var. oleracea
TTCATCAAAAGCTCTGTTTTACAACGAGTGCAACGATGGTGGTAAAATTTTAATATTTACAGAAACTCATTTCTTAAACACATGTGTTTTACCAAAGACGAAGTATCCCCTCGTACTTCTTCTCTCGAGAGTTCACCAGTAGAGAGAGGCGATTGTGAATGTTCTTGTCAACTGTCTTGTGGATCGAGGAAAGCGAGGAAGGGGGGGGGGTCTCCATGGTTATGCATATTCCTTTCCATCCAGACAGAGTGAATTTTGATATGAAATGCATAGCGTATAAGGAAAAACCGTTGGCAGTCCAAGTCGTTTTTTGCAAGTTCCTAGACAGTATTCAATCAATCAGAGGTGTGGTGGTGTCCAAACATGCCTTTCGTGAGATTACTCCGAATTTTTCCAGAGAATCGCACTGGAAGAACATATGATTTGTTGACTCTGCACCATTGTTACAAAGACAACGTGTTGAACAAGTATTTTTATCCCACAGTACCTTACGATCATATATTCATGTTTTAAATACTACTATTCATGTTTCTAA
>NW_013627426.1:0-535 GCF_000695525.1 Brassica oleracea var. oleracea
ACTTCATTATATAGAACATTTATCGAAAAACTCAATTTTGTAGGGGTAAACCTTCAGATTTTGAAAAAAAAATCAAAAATTTGACAATCTTTATTTATTGCATAGTTGCATCCTTAATAGACTTATGATGATGGTCAAAGAGGTTTGAAATGTATTTTGTGTCCGTTTCTCTAGAGAATATATATTTTATAGTGTTTAGTCCACTGATTTAAGTAGTATATAAAATTTATTAAATTAAAGTTTTAAAAACTATAGTGATGTATATGTACCATGAATCAGAGTTAAGCATACATTTACAAATGTATAATGTGGTTAGAAATTTTTAAACAACATTGAAGAGAGTAAATTTCATTATATAGAGCATCTATCGAAAAACTCAATTTTGTAGGGGTTTAACCTTCAGATTTTGAAAACAAATTAAAAAAATTGGACAATCTTTTTTATTCTATACTTGCATCCTTAACATACATATGACTATGGTCAAAGATGTTTGAAATGTATGTTGTGTCCGTTTCTCTTGAGAATATATATTTTA
>NW_013627427.1:0-535 GCF_000695525.1 Brassica oleracea var. oleracea
CCACCTAGGCGAAAATAATCGGCCAATGAGAAACTATATTTTTGCCACGTCACCTCATCTATTTGTTTTTACATTTCTTTTTATTTAAACAATTATAACCGAAAATATTTTTTTAGTGAAATATATTATTTATATAAATATAATTATATTTTTTATTTACATAATAGTTTGAAAAGAAATATTTAGTGTAAATAATATCATAATTTTATAAAATACTAAAATAAATTGGGCTGGTTTTCAACTTTCACAAATAAAAAAATATTATTTGTAAACTTAGAAAAGAGTATATCAAGAATATTTTTTTTTAGGAGAGAAAATAGAAAAATACACCGGAGACAAATCCATCTATATTATGAAATTCCTCTATTTTAGAGAAAAAAAATAGAGGAATACATTGATGATGGTTTAAGGCATGGCCGACGTTGATCGACGTTGAGATTTCAGCTTTTATAATTCTTACTATTCTAATGTTTCGATATAATTTGAACATTCTCTGTGTTTTATAATATAATGGTTTAAAAGTATTTTTTGTTTC
>NW_013627428.1:0-535 GCF_000695525.1 Brassica oleracea var. oleracea
AATCAAAGTGGATCAAGAACCACAAGAAGTGAGAAGCACTACACAGATTCCGGATCATCAGACGTCCAATCTTGAGCATGAGGGGGGAATGAAAGAAGAACTCAAAACAGTGAAGAGACAAGTAGAGAAGAGAGTTCTAGTGCTCATGATCAAGCCGTTGAGTCAAATGATCAACAAAAAGGAGCTGAAGAGAGTCAGCTAAGGGAAGAGGGAGCTGAAGCAAGTCAGCTAGGAGAAGAAAGATTTGAAACAAGTGAAGGGCCACAAGAAGAAGAACAAGAGATGGCTCAAGAAGGGCCAGTGTTGAGAAGAAGTACAAGGCTGAGAAAGGATCCTTCTAGCTGGGTAAACACGAGAGTGTACTACAATGCCCAAGCTGTGGAGCATCCTACTCAGGCTGTGTGTTCTTTTTCTCAATATCCAGAAGCACATTGCGCATTCATGGTAAACTTGGATGAGAATCACATTCCAAGAAGCTATGAAGAGGCAATGAAGGATAAGGAATGGAAGGAATCAGTAGGAGCTGAGGCAGGAG
>NW_013627429.1:0-535 GCF_000695525.1 Brassica oleracea var. oleracea
ACATATCCGAAGAACAACCCTCAGACAAAGCAAACGAGGAAGACATTTCTAGGCAAGTATGTAATGATCCTCCAACCCTTTTCCGCCCAGTGGCCAAACTCAGTTCTTTTAACCCTTACAACCACATGGAAGGGTCTTCCACTCCACATACACTAAACCAAAACAAGTTCCAGTCGTGTAAACAAGACACAGCAATGCTGAGATTGGTTGAAGGAGCTTACAGCGAACGGTTTGTGCCTCAGAAATGCGGAAGTGGGTGTTGCAGCGTTTCTCAGAAAGACTCATTGTTGGGTCCAGAGTTTGTGGACTACTTGGACCCACCAACGTTCCCTAGTTATGAACTAGCTGCTATAGCGACTGATATAAGCAGCCTCGCATGGTTGAGAAGCGGTTTGGAGAGCAGCAGCGTGAGAGCGATGGAGGAAGCAGCTGGTCGGTTAAGGCCACAGGGGACAAGAGGACATCGAGATCATTGTCTTGTGTCTGAACAAGGAAAGAGCAGAACCAATGTCCTGTCTACATAAAAATTGCATTT
>NW_013627430.1:0-535 GCF_000695525.1 Brassica oleracea var. oleracea
AACTATGGGAAGCGAAGGATGGTCTTATCTTTCGTAAAGGAGTTGTTTATTTGGATTCCAGTTCAGAATTGGTTCAAGAAGTAATGACTGGTTTTCATAACTTTGGCCATGAAGGTGTCCAGAAAACTATGGAACGAATTCGCAAGGATTTTTATTGGAAAGGATGGAAAAAGAGTATTCAAGAGTTTGTGAGTACATGTCAGATTTGTCAGAAGAATAAATGGGAAACACTCCAGCCAGCAGGATTGATGCAACCTCTGGCGATTCCAACAAATATATGGGCTGACATCCCTATGGATTTTGTTGAAGCCTTACCCAAAGTTTCGGGAAAGACAGTGATTCTGGTGGTGGTCGATCGCTTCTCTAAGTACGTGCACTTCATAGCCTTAAGCCACCCTTATACTGCTGTTTCTGTAGCCCAAGCGTTCTTCCGAGACATTGTAAGATTGCATGGAATTCCAGAAACAATTGTCTCAGACAGAGATAAGGTCTTTCGAAGAATTTTTTGGCGTGAATTATTCAGGCTTATGGGTAC
>NW_013627431.1:0-535 GCF_000695525.1 Brassica oleracea var. oleracea
TTCTGAGCACGTCTTGCCGCTTTTGGCTTCAACCAAATGCATTCCTCCTGCGGGGGGTCCGAATAAGTATACTCCTCTTCCTTGCTACCGAAATCATTTTTACATTCTGCCTTCTTTCCCGAATCTCTCGCTCTCTCCTGTCTCAAAAGAGTTACTTCCGCTGCTTTCGAGACCTCAACTATCTCTCCCTCTTCCCCTTCACTATAAGAAGAAAAGATACGGTGTGAAGGTAACGCTGAGAGGCGTCTACGTCTTTCCCTGGCTCTGGACCTCGACCTGGCTCGTTTTTGAGTACTTGGAGAAGGACCAGGGGATTGCACATGAGTAGCTTCACTGTCTTGTGCCAACGTCGTGTTCGCAAAGTCCATCTGAGCACTCACGGCCGAGACCGAAACTGAAGGTGGAGCCATAGCCACTTTAACCTTCTCTTGTTCCTTCTCCTGAGTTTGAAGCTGCGGTTTTCTCTTCATTGGGGGTTTAGGACAACGATTCATCAGATGCCCAAACTTCCCACAGTTGCAGCACTTGGGAGGAA
>NW_013627432.1:0-535 GCF_000695525.1 Brassica oleracea var. oleracea
TCCCGTTCCGATATTCAGATTGTCTTCAGAAAAAAGTCGGTGTTGTTTAACTGGGTCGCATCAGAAGTGAAGTTCCCCGATGGGTATGTTTCGAATCTCTCTAGATGTGTTGAAAAGGGTCAAAAGTTCTCCGGGATGAAGAGTCATGATTGTCATGTCTTTATGCAACGACTACTGCCCTTTGCATTTGCGGAGCTACTTCCAACAAACGTACATGAAGCACTTGCAGGTACGTAGTGTATTATATCATAAAAATTTTATAATGATCTAATTTGTAAAATAATATATGACTAACAATGTGTTTAATTGTTTTTGGAATATAAAAGGCATTGGAGCATTTTTCAGGGATCTGAGCACACGCACTATTAAAGAAGAAGTTGTGGAACAGCTTCAAGAGAACATTCCCATCTTATTGTGCAACTTGGAGAAGATATTTCCTCCCAGATTTTTTGACGTCATGGAGTACCTCCCATATGTGGTATTGCTTTGTGGACCTGTACATTACGGATGGATGTATCATTATGAGCGAGCCATG
>NW_013627433.1:0-535 GCF_000695525.1 Brassica oleracea var. oleracea
GGAAACTTGACATTTATCCTTCCTTGTGGACCAAGCGTAAACCGTGCCGCGGTTTACAGGCTTTTGGTTAAGAAATCGTAGGATGGGCCTCAAGTCGTGTTTTAGATCCCCTTGGGCCGTCTTCCGACTCGACACGTTTACTACGAATTCTTTTCGATAAAGAACAAACTTTCCGTGGCTTCCAATCCGCGAAGTTTGATTGATGGATTTGAATAGGGGAAAACATGGACTGAGCTTACTACGGTCTTCGGGAGATAGCATTCGAAGGTTTGACGAGAATGCATGGATTGATGTCGTATCGATGTTTGGAAGGGTTCGATCGCTACACAGCGACTGAACTTTGGCTCGAGTCCGGTTGCTACGTAGCGACCGAGCGGGACGAGCGCTCGGTCGTTACGTAGCGACCGAGCCTTGGTTTGAGCTTGGTCGCTACGTAGCGACCGAGCTTTGGCTCGAGCTCGGTCGCTATGTAGCGACTGAGCTGGGGTTCGAGCTCGGTCGCTACGTAGCGACCGAGCGGGACGGACGTTTGGTC
>NW_013627434.1:0-535 GCF_000695525.1 Brassica oleracea var. oleracea
TAAATTTCATTGGTGGAAAGTTATTGGAAAGTGTATAATAAAGTAAACATAAATTAAATTATAAATATTTATTAAATTCTTAATAAGCGTGTATATTTTAGAAAATCTTACTTTCAGGAACGAGGGAATATTTTTGGGAACAGAGAGGGGACTATATATTGTCCTGTTAATTAATCAGGCAGGTAACTATTCCGCATGATTAGGACATTGCCATTGGGATCAGCAGTCAACGGAGGTTCCACCCACGAGTACAGTGTTTGTTTATTTTTGTCCTCAGATCTAATGATTCTCTTAATCATTTAACATGGACCCACTGTATATACTATAAATCTTATAATGTAGGATATTTTGGGTTAAAAAATACGTAAATTATTATATATGCTTATAAATCAGAAATAGATCTTTCTAAAAAGATATCGCAAATCACTCTCTGAAATAAATTATTGCATGATGATAATAATAAAGATAAATCACGTTACCATATTAAATACTCCCTCCGTTTTATATTAAGTGTCGTTTTAGAGAATTTTTTTCG
>NW_013627435.1:0-127 GCF_000695525.1 Brassica oleracea var. oleracea
TAGCTCGTTGAAGGGAAGACACTTATCGGTTGATCGCGAGATGAACCAGTTGAGAGCTGTTATTCTTCCGGTTAGTCGCTGTACTTCGCGGCTGTTCTTTGGGCTTGGAAGATCGAGGATCGCCGAG
>NW_013627435.1:259-535 GCF_000695525.1 Brassica oleracea var. oleracea
CGTAGTCATTCAAGATCTTGAAGCAGTCACGTAAGTTGTTTAGGTGATCGTCGGCGTTGAGCGATTTGACTAACATGTCGTCGATGTAGACTTCCATGGTGTTGCCTAGCTGATCGGCAAACATTCGGTTGACGAGTCGCTGATAAGTCGCGCCGGCATTTTTTAGTCCGAAGGGCATCACCTTGTAGCAGTAGGTCCCTCTGTAGGTGATGAATGCCGTCTTCTCGCAATCGTCGGGATGCATCAAGATCTGGTTGTATCCCGAGAAAGCGTCCA
>NW_013627436.1:0-535 GCF_000695525.1 Brassica oleracea var. oleracea
AATATTAACAAAAGTCTTAAGACTCCAAAAAGATTGACAAAAGTCTTTAGACTCAATTGACCAGAAGCAAGGCCAAGTCAAATAAAAAACATTGAAAAAGCTCAAGAAACCTCTGCATCTGTAAGTAAACTTACTTCGCATTTGTCTTAGATTTCTTGAGAAGACTGGAAGTTCTGAACTCATCATCGTCTCTAATAAAGTTCCACCAGAGAATGGTTAGAGGAACTGTGGCGATGTGCCAAATAGAGTGAGCATCGAAGTAGCCTCCATACGGAGGGAAGTCATGTATCTCTGAAAGCATAGCTAAACCTGAAGCTATCACAACCACCCACAGTTTCCAATTAGAAGGATGCCCAGAAACAGCTGCCCATCTTGCCCATAGAAAAAGCTGAGCGACTCCCATGGCCACACACACAATCATGTTCCAACTTGTAAACAACATTGAACTCAGAGAGAATGTGGAGAAAAAAAATGGAACTGGTTTCAGCTAGGGGAAAGAGTTCTCTGTATACCATAATCAAGTTTGTAGAAGTTA
>NW_013627437.1:0-535 GCF_000695525.1 Brassica oleracea var. oleracea
TTCCAGATGAAGCTTGATGGAGTCTACTATCCATTGAATGATAGTATAAGTTGGCTAATTACTTGCATGCAGGAGATGAAGCAAGACATAGCCAAAATTCAGAACGCGGCCGACACTGTTCGACCACAATCGATCGACATCCGACAATCACCATCGCTCGACATCCACCATCACGCATTGATCGACAACCGCCTGGCCGGACCGATCGACACCAATTCGCCACGCCCACACAAAATTAAGTCTCACCCGGATTTCCACACCAGAGAAGTAATAGATCAGTTGGTAGAAGGGATCTACAGAGCTCTGGAAACTACAGAGGAGAGGCTTGATGGGAGATGTGATGACATTTATTTTCCAATGGACCTTATCATCAGTGCATTGACCTCCAAGGTTGAAGCTATATAAGGGAAGTTGGTGGAGATTCAGAGTTACATTGCACGTCGACCAGAAGTATCGATATCGATCCACAGATGCATCAACAAATCGATCGACACCAACCATTCAGAATCGATCGACATTAACCATTCAGCATCGA
>NW_013627438.1:0-535 GCF_000695525.1 Brassica oleracea var. oleracea
AAAACCAACTTATATTTACACTTACCAGTGGGTTGCCTCCCACCAAACACTTTGTTTAAATCACTAGCTTGACTTGGTGACAGTGATCAGTCGGGTTGATCATGAGGGCTTGTTCCAAAACAAGCTCCACAATCAGACATGTTCAGCTTCTGCGCGAAGTCCTGCTTAGTGAAGGGGGGAGGAACTATGACAGAACGAGTAGTTGGGATGTTGCAAGGAAGGTTTCTCTGCCCGATTGAAGCAGTCTGCGCCTATTGTTCCTGCTGCTGCTAAGCAGCTTGTTCCTGCGCTTGAATGGTCTGCTGCAACTGTTGCATCTGCTGCTGCATGAGTGCCATTGCAGCAATAAGATCATCCTGATTGGCTTGATCACCCATAGTGGTGTCGGATTGCCTTTGTTGTTGACGATTTGTTCTTTCTAACCTTGCTAGCTCCTGGTTGTTAAATGTAACTAACTCTCCTTGTGCGTTTCTCAGAGTATGTCTACAGGTTATGCACCTGAAAAATTAGCTGCAACAAAAAGGATAGAGCAAGT
>NW_013627439.1:0-213 GCF_000695525.1 Brassica oleracea var. oleracea
CCTTGATGTCAAAGTGAAGAACGTGCCCTTTACCCAAGTGGAGATCAGTCTTGCCCTCTTTCACATTAACAATTGCTCCGGCTGTAGCTAAGAAAGGCCTTCCAAGGATTAAAGGATCTGTAGCTTCCTCACCCATCTCAAGCACCACAAAGTCTGTAGGGATCTCATATTTTCCAACCATAACGGGGAGGTCCTCCAAGATACCCACAGGGA
>NW_013627439.1:251-535 GCF_000695525.1 Brassica oleracea var. oleracea
TCTACACTTCTTGTACTGAGTGAAACCAAGCTTCTTAGCAACAGATAAAGGCATCAAGCTGACACTAGCTCCCAAATCGCAGAGACATCTATCAAATACCATAGATCCAAGAGCACAAGGCAATGTGAAGCATCTTGGATCTTCTAGCTTCTTTGGAACAACAAGCCTTTGGATGATGGCACTGCGCTCATGAGTGAGAATCACCATGTCCTCTATCTCCTTCTTCTTTGCAGCTACAATATCTTTCAGGAACTTACTATATTGAGGAATTAGCATGAAAGCAT
>NW_013627440.1:0-132 GCF_000695525.1 Brassica oleracea var. oleracea
GGAAACGAGACCTATACTCAGGACTTCTTATCCTTTATATCCATCTTTTTGTTCCTGAGTAGCTAGCTCATCTTTAGCTAGTTCTCACCTTGTACCTTAGCCTTCATTCCAACTTCAGGCAATTGTTTTTCA
>NW_013627440.1:348-535 GCF_000695525.1 Brassica oleracea var. oleracea
AAAAAAAAAAAAAAAAAAAAAAAAAAAAAAAAAAAGAGAAGAAAAATAAAAAAAATTTATTTTACCTTTCATTTTTAGCATTTTACGATGGAGAAGGAGATGAATTCAAGGGAGCACGAGCCACTGGGAAAGTCAAGAATGAGTTTAGGGTAATTTTCAGAGAACATAGAAGGGGGCGAGCAGAGCA
>NW_013627441.1:0-535 GCF_000695525.1 Brassica oleracea var. oleracea
ACGTGCACAAGCAGTTCGATCTCTTGGTTTACTCTTGAACTACGTTCAGCTTGATCCTCGAAAGGAGTACGTAGGCAGCCTTTCATAAGGTTTAGTCCGAAATCCAGCAAAAACCTTTTCTGTATTTTCTTCGTCTTTTGTTATCGAGCTGCGAGTCAACTAGGTTTGAGCTTTTAGGCCGCTAGAACTAGGTAACTCGCTGACAGTCTTTGCGGCCAAAGCTTTTATGATCTCTTGTAACGATCACAACGCTCTCACGCGGACTCGAAATAAGATGTATTTTTTTCACTAAACTCGTTTGTTATCTTTTCATGATTTCCGCATATATTTGGTCACTTGCCGTTGGCTCTCGCAGAGATCCGGGACCTCTGAGAAATTAGGGTTTTCCTAGTTTCCTAATTTAAACGTAAATCGACAGTGCGAATTTCGGTTCCCACAACAAGGATAATAGCGCTATAAAAGAAATCTGAAATTTAGGTCCAGCACTACCGGTTGGCTTAAAAATTGTCTCCGGAGAGATGCTCGATTCATATCT
>NW_013627442.1:0-535 GCF_000695525.1 Brassica oleracea var. oleracea
ATTTTTTATTTATTAGAACTATTTTTATATATTTATTAAATATTTTTCATATCTACAAATCTTTTTTTGTGATTAAATTATTTGAGATTTTTTTGAAAAAAAAAATAATTTATATATTTCTGTATTTATTAAATATATTTTTTTAATTTACAGGTCTCATGATGATCAGACCCGGCCTCGACAGCGTCGTGGTCGTGGTGGTACCGGAAGCCAGTCTCGGGATTCCAGCCATTTTGAGGATTCCCCTTTGCCCCACAGCTCCAACCATACATCTCCCTCTGCTGCACCCGCTCATGCTCCTCTCGCTCCCGCTGCTGCATCCGCTCCTGTTCCTCCGGGTCCTCCGGGAGTGATGGTGGTGGTACCGGAAGCCAGTCTCGGGATTCCAGCCATTTTGAGGATTCCCCTTTGCCCCACAGCTCCAACCATACATCTCCCGCTGTCGCATCCGCTCCTGCTCCTCTCGCTCCCGCTGCTGCATCGCATAACTTTGTTGGAGACCCAGATGGCGGCTCAACAGGCGGGTTATGAGGCA
>NW_013627443.1:0-535 GCF_000695525.1 Brassica oleracea var. oleracea
ACTCTTTTTACGGCTGTCCAGTGCTCTGTTGTTGGCTGGTGCATAAACTGTGATAGTTTATTAACGGCAAAGGAGATGTCAGGTCTGGTGAGTGACAAATATTGCAGGCTTCCTACAGCCATGTGGTACTGTGTTGGATCATCCATTGCAGGACCAGAGCTAAGCGAAAGGGTTGTGTGTGGACACATCGGAGTGGAAATAGACTTGGCGTTATACATCTGCATTCGCTGGAGTAAGTCAGTGATGTACCTATGTTGAGACAAATGTAAACCATGAGAAGATCGCAATACTTCTATTCCAAGTAAATATGATAAAGGACCTAAATCTTTAATAGAGAAACGTTAAGAGAGAGAATCGATAAACCGGTTTATATGAGGAGTACTGCTCCCAGTGATGATTATATCATCGACATGAACCAACATGTAGAGGTAGACGCCATGGTTATTGTAAATGAAGAGAGACGCATCGGCCAGAGAATTTGTGAACCGGGACTGAAGTAGAAAGTTACGTAGCTCATTGTACCAAGCCCTTGGAG
>NW_013627444.1:0-535 GCF_000695525.1 Brassica oleracea var. oleracea
TGGTCCATCTTAGTGATCGATCGATGCGTTTTTGGACATTTATCCATTAATCGATCCGTTTATAAAAAACCGTTCGAGATTTTCCGAGGAAATTCCGAGGAACACTTGAGATTCTCGACCGATCGATGGAATAATCTAATCGATCGATCACATTGTTACGCTTTGGTCAATCTAAGTGATCGATCGATGCATTTTTGGACATATATCCATCGATCGATCCGTTTATAAAAAACCGTTCGAGATTTTCCGAGGAAATTCCGAGGAACACTTGAGATTCTCGACCGATCGATGGAATAATCTAATCGATCGATCACATTGTTACGCTTTGGTCAATCTAAGTGATCGATCGATGCATTTTTGGACATATATCCATCGATCGATCTGTTAAAAAAAAATTGACGTATTGAAACCCCAAACACTAGTTCCTCGGAATATTCCTACGGAATTCCGAGGAAGCAAAGGGTTCCCTCGGAATGTCCTCGGAATATTCCAAGGAAATTCCGAGGAAATAGGGTTTTTAAACTGAAAACAACGT
>NW_013627445.1:0-535 GCF_000695525.1 Brassica oleracea var. oleracea
TATCCCAAAACTTCTGGTAGAAAAGGGCTGTCATTCCATCTGGTCTTGGGGCGTTCTCTGGATGCATAGCGAACAAAGCTAATTTGACCTCCCATTCAGTTACTGGGGCTGTAAGTTTTTCGTTTACATCCCCAGTAATCGTCGTCGATACCTCTGCAAGCGCATCAGCTATATCCTCTAGGTTAGAATACTCAAATATTTTCCTAAAATAGCTAGTAGCAATGGCTACTAATCCCTCCTCGTCCTCCACCACATTTCCATTTTCATCGACGAGCTGAGTTATCCTATTACGTGCTCTCATTTGCTTTACTAGGGCATGAAAGTATTTTGAGTTCCTGTCGCCTTCCCTTAACCATAGGACCCTACTTTTCTGTCTCCAAAACAACTCCTCTGCCTTAAGAGCAGTAGATAGTTCCTTTAGAGCTTATGATATCTCCTTAGAAGTAGCATCATCATCCGCATAAATACCCTCTACCTTCTCCTTAAGCTCCTCCACTAGCTTTTCTAAGTTCACATTGTTTTGCCTCCTCCATTG
>NW_013627446.1:0-535 GCF_000695525.1 Brassica oleracea var. oleracea
TGGAGATCGGTGCCGCTGCCTCGGTTAAGAGGAGTTTGCACGTTATCCGAGTCATTAGTTGACATGTCTGATCGAGAGTGATGTGGCTTTTGCGGGTTAGATTGATCCGTACCCCCCCTCCTTCTAGCGCCAAACTGTGGGAACCGAAATTCGCACTGTCGATTTCCGTTTAAATAAGGAAACTAGGAAAACCCTAATTTCCCAGAGGACCCGAATATCTGCTAATTACCACACGTCAAGCAATCAGAACACGAGAATAACAACGATAAGAATAGGAAATAGAAAAGAGAGCAAAGTAGATCTTATTCCGAATTTGCGTATGAGCGTTTACAACAAGGTATAAGCCTGGGCTCGAGAGCTGTCGGCGAGATTCCTAGTTCTAGCAACCCTAAGACGGCTAAACCTAATTGAGTCGCAGCTCGAAATAACAAAAACGGAAAATTGCCTAAATTACTCTAAGTGCTAAGTTTGCTCTGAAAAATCCTCTGCCATGCTCCTCACCTAGGACTTCTTATATACTAGCTCCAAGGTCGGT
>NW_013627447.1:0-535 GCF_000695525.1 Brassica oleracea var. oleracea
GCACTTACGTAATGACCATGAAATAACTAGCCTATTTAGTCAAATACACACTTCTTCTGCTGTTTTTTTTTTTCACTTCTTCTGCTGTTAATATTTTATCTTTATATGAAGTATTAATTTGTTACTTTTATTTTTTTAAAAACTAATAAATTAACAACCAGCACATATTTCAACTAATTCTAAAAGAGTTTTAAAACTAATACATAGTTAAAAGTATCTCATTTGCAATTTTAATTTGAACTACAGTTATACCTAATTTTAATTTTTGAATAAAATATTATATTTAAAACAATTAAAATTTGAGTTTTGGATATTATATTATATTTTTAATCATTCTATTGGTCTACAAAAAACTTGGCTGTTTTCTAAGGCTCCGAATGGTGACCGCGGTTTTCGCAATATTAGCGGTGCATAATTGAAGTACGGTACGGTTCAACTGCGGTTCACGCGGTTTTCGGGATAAGTGCGGATTTGATAAAAAAAAAAATAGTGCGGTTTTAATTAAAAAGTAGTGCGGATTTGAAAGAAATAATGT
>NW_013627448.1:0-535 GCF_000695525.1 Brassica oleracea var. oleracea
AACAATCTTAGCTCCTAACAACTTTGCTAGCCCCCTTTTCTTTCTTTCTTTTTTTTTTTGTTTTTTTTTGTTTCTTCTTTTCTTATATTTTTCTTCTCTTTTTTTTTCGGGGGCCAAAACTTTTCATAAACTCGAGCTAGATGTTTATCTACTAATTCCAATAAGATTATCCATTTAAACACAAAGAGTCTATTATTTTCCTTCGAACTTTTCATGCTTCCAAATCATAATCACAATACTCACCTCCACCTATAGCTAGACAATAGAGTGCCTAATCTAGGAAGAATGAAGATCAAGCATTGTCGTTCCCGATACTCTCAACATTATGCACATGTAAGACTTTCCGAAAAAGGCCTCACTCATCAAACAACGAAAGCTTAAAAGGAGGAAAGGGTTTTGGGAGTGGTGTACCACTCGAGTTTAGATTGGCATAAAGGATGTGACAACTCAAGTGTGTATATCCATGAATCAATACACAAGGGACCATAAGCAAGAAGTATTAAGTTCGTTCAGTTCAAATAAGGTTGTAGTTGGC
>NW_013627449.1:0-208 GCF_000695525.1 Brassica oleracea var. oleracea
CCCTGTGTTGCTTCCGGGGTTTGCGTCCTCTCATCTTGGATAGCTCCAACCTAGATTGTCATCTTGATTTCTTCTGTCTTCCCGGACCACACTTTACATCCGGAGGAAAGCATGTGCGTTCCTCAACTTGTTGTCCAACACATGGATATATATTATCTGAGTATCCTGCAAACAGAAAATCCTTTGAGTACACTGGACATACAAGTGT
>NW_013627449.1:285-535 GCF_000695525.1 Brassica oleracea var. oleracea
AATCACACTTTCCATGTTCCAAATCAACCACACAGTCCATTTTCCTACCTTTCACAAAGAATCACCATCCATGAATTGGTTGTACCATCATCGTATCCGCTATCTCCGATCGAACAGCAAGCAAGTATTCAATACCTCGACTATGTTGAGTTGGGAGACTCAAAGCATCTTCTCTCCTTTTCCAAAACTGATTTTCTAGCTTTTCCCTTATGAACTCCAACAGGAACTGAACTGGAAATCCTCTAGCTCG
>NW_013627450.1:0-534 GCF_000695525.1 Brassica oleracea var. oleracea
GTGAGATGTGCCCACTTGGTCCTCTGTTGCAGCACTGGCTTTCGGAGTCACTTTCCTTTTCCAGGAGGTGGGCCGTCGGCGCATTGTTTTTTTCTGACTCAGGCTTCCGGAGGCTCGCCCCTCCAGCGAGGGGCCAAGCTGAAAACCCGTCGAAGTCAAGGTTGGAGCAGATAGAGCCGAAGAGTATGAAGATGATGTCTCTTGTTCTTCTCCACGAGAGGTTGTTGGTATGCCAGAGATCATCAGGGCATTGTCAGTCTGTCGTTGCAGCAGCTGAGAGAAAGATGGTTCCGTGTAACTAAAAACATGGCCTTTTCCTTTATCCAAATCACCCGAGATTCTTGTAAGTCGCACTGAGGCCTCTGTTTTGTTGTCTTCAATTCCTTGCCGAACCCTTTCAATCCTGGCCATTCTCTCTGTTGGATCCGAGTTTGAGATGTACTGCATAGCCATTTTCAAGTCTTGTTTAGATAGCTCCGGGAACAAGGGTGGAAAACCAGGTGGCCCCTCCAAGATCTCAACTGGACGTGTCGC
>NW_013627451.1:0-534 GCF_000695525.1 Brassica oleracea var. oleracea
ATCAACTGTTACATCGTCGACCTCATCTTCCCACGTCAGTTCTTCCGCTGTATGGGTTCCGTCCACAAGCATGGAGGTAACTTCAACCTACGGTAAGTAAGACGAGAGGAGTAAATTAAGAAAACCATAAGAGAAACACATGTTAGTTCACAGACACAAATGTGACATATTGTACATTAATATCCAGTATAGGGAACTGTTATTATTAACGGGCGTTCATGTAGTTATGGCATAAAAGAAAAAGGTAGTTGAAACGAATTATGTTAACATCTATCAGAATAGTTAACGCAGAAAATGGAAACGTGGTCGCTAATCCATAAGTTCCAACCATGTATAATGTTTGCTATTAGCACTTGTTAACACGTTAAATAAAATTTGGTAGTTATCCCTATACATAAGCGGTAATGAAAACTGTTAGTGCGTACATATTGAGTGTGAGCTCTAACATCTTACCTTGCATTCTTCGTGCAGGTCTCTAACATGTGCGGGATTGACACAATATCGCACACTCGCAGGGGGTGCATCGGGGGGCTT
>NW_013627452.1:0-534 GCF_000695525.1 Brassica oleracea var. oleracea
ATGCAAGTGTTACTAGGAAGATTCCATTTGCATAATTTAAGATTTGTTGGGACGCAGAATTCTCGAAAGCTCTTTGAAGATTGGTTTCTCCTTAATAGCATGCCTTCGTTACTCTCAATATGCCACTTCTTCGACATGTCTTTACGGTTTTGTATTAATGATTATGACCCCAACTCTGTACTGCAAAAAGATGAAGATGCAAAGCATCTGTTTTAAAGCATTTACACAAGTTCTTAAAGGGTTCTACTTTTCATCTGTTTGCAGTAGGCATTGATCATCACATTGCAAGCGAGAGAACATTAGGTTGGTGTTCTCTCTTGATGCCAGTGACTTTTGAATGTGTTCTTTGCCTCCTAGAAAGACAACCTTATCTGGAGTAAATATTGATCAAATTAGTATAAGTAACTGTGTAAGGCTTCACGTCTCTACCAATCATCCTGAACAATCACTGCTTTGCCTTAAACAAACTTGTTCATTATTTATAAGTTTATAACTAAAAACATCAGCTTGAAACCACTTCTTCTCCATCACATT
>NW_013627453.1:0-534 GCF_000695525.1 Brassica oleracea var. oleracea
TGTCATTGCTATTTTCTTGTCCACCTGAAGAAACCTCCGGAGGAGTAACAGCGGTTACAAACTTATCCATTGGACCTTGAGCTATACGATGTTTCGACCTGACAAGAATCCCTTCATACACAGCCTCTATGTTCTGCACATTAACACCCACATGCAAGCTAAGCACGTCCACTTTGTTTTTCATTTTCCTTTTGTTGTTAGATGATTCCAAGACAGCTTTCATACACTTGGACTGATCTTCCTTTGAGGACCTTGGACATGAGGTAACGTTACCCTTATGGTGAGCAATATGCTCCTTAATCATGTACACACCTCCTCCCATTTCTTTCCCACACAGCTTGCATTTAACTCTATCTGGGTTTTTAGGGTCAGAAAGAAACCCATATTCCCATCCAACATCATTAGAGTTCCGCTTCAATCCAAGGGCTTCTGGATACGATGTCGAAGGCAAATCCATTTATGCAAAAACACAAGACATAACCTCCAACTATCAAGTGATGAGGTCAAAGAAGAGTACTAATAGCTAAGAGCATG
>NW_013627454.1:0-534 GCF_000695525.1 Brassica oleracea var. oleracea
ACAATTTGGAAAGAAAGTGCAAACAATACGTACAGACAATGGTACTGAATTCATGACATTGGCGACATATTTCCGTGAGCATGGTATTGCTCATCAGACTTCATGCACGTACACACCTCAACAAAACGGCAGAGTCGAACGTAAACATCGCCATATACTGAATGTTGCTTGCGCCTGTCTATTTCAGTCTCGGTTGCCGGTGGAATTCTGGGGAGAAAGCATACTAGCGGCAGCACATATGATTAACCGAACTCCTACACAAATCCTTGATGGGAAATCACCATATGAGGTACTTCATGGGTCTCCTCCTCTATACGACCAGTTAAGAGTTTTTGGATGCCTTTGCTATGCACACACACGACCGAGAGATAGAGATAAATTCAGCACCCGCAGTCGCAAGTGTTTGTTTGTCGGTTACCCCTTTGGCAAGAAAGCTTGGAGACTGTACGATCTTGAGTCTAATGAGTTTATCACAAGTCGGGATGTTGTGTTTCTTGAAGATCAGTTTCCGGGGATTGAGAACTCAGTCTCTGT
>NW_013627455.1:0-534 GCF_000695525.1 Brassica oleracea var. oleracea
GTCATGAGATGACGAGATGATTGATTAATCATTACCACCCCACTTGTGCCGAGATGGCTGAATTGTGTTGCGGTGAACAGTCTTGATCTTTTCGTCACACCACTTTGCTGAAACCAAATTGAATATGCTGAGATCTCACGGTTGCTGGTGACGAGATGAGGTGACTGCTGAGAACAGGGTCGGTGTGCGTCTTGAGAAGTCGGCAACAAGCTTCTGTTGATGGAGCTTTTGAAGACAGAGCTCGAAGAAGCATCTTTAGTCTGGTTCAGAGGTTCTGTTTTCACTCCTCACCAAGAGTAATACGAAGTGGAGGATGATGAATTGTGTTCTTCTTGTCGGCAAGGTTTCCATCTTGATAAGCCTAGCTCAAACACAAGTTAACTTAGTTGTTGGGCTTGACTTGGGCTTGTAAAAGTGGCCATCTTGAGCACGTGACATTCTGGAGAACGACGACGTCTCCGTTTGAGACTGCTGGAGATGTAACGAGAAGCTTTATGCAACTGGCAATCTCGTCTATAGAGTATGGCTTGATAG
>NW_013627456.1:0-534 GCF_000695525.1 Brassica oleracea var. oleracea
TTTTGAGATTTTAATGTTAACTTTAACTTTATTGGAAAATCTCCAACCAATTAGATTTCACTGTCTCTTTTATAAATGATTAACTGATTTTAAAATTATATCTTTAAAATATATTTTTTTGAAAAATGTAATTTTCTTAATATTTGTGCAATACTACAAAACATCAAGTATTATGAAACGGATGGAGTATAATTTACTATCTAACTAAACATTTTAAGGTAAGTATTGGAGAATATTATTCGTGATAATATTGATAGTTATTGTATAATAAATCTCTTTTCTTCAACATTCAGTTTAGCAAATCTTGATTGCAATAAACTAAAAATTGTGAATATTTGGAGATCAAAGTCTAATATACTCATCCCTCAAAAACAAAACCCAATTCAATACACTATTCTCCTTTTTTCTATTTTTAATCTTCTTTATTTTAATTGGAGAAAATATTAAAATACCAACAAACCAAAGTAAACCTAACTAATTACAACTTTATCAACCGGACGATCAAACCCCAGCACCATGCCCATATGAAAAACC
>NW_013627457.1:0-103 GCF_000695525.1 Brassica oleracea var. oleracea
TCCGAGCAAATCTACAACGACGTGGTTGCTCGGGTTGAAGACTGCCAGACCCAGCTGACCCAGCTGACCCAGCAGTCTACCGACGGATTACCCGTCACCTTAT
>NW_013627457.1:174-534 GCF_000695525.1 Brassica oleracea var. oleracea
CTTTAAATTTTTACTAACAATATTTATTTTTTGTTTTTAAGGTTGTCCCTAAAAAAAAGGGACGGACGTTGGGGATTGGTTCCGTCAACGATGTTCCGAGAGCGACATCGTCTTATGGTCAGCGACGGGATGATGAACTCACTGAGCTGCGTAACGAGTTAGCCGCGACAAAAGCTCGTATGGGTAGAGTCGAGGGCTTCTTGGACGTTATAGTGGCCACAAATCCGGAATGGGAGTCCATGTTGAGGAACATGCGACAACAACATTTCATTCCAGGCGAGTCATCCGACACACATAACGAGGCGAATGTTGTGAGGAGGAGTGAGGAATTCTACCAGGCGATGAACGACCCTTAGTTCT
>NW_013627458.1:0-534 GCF_000695525.1 Brassica oleracea var. oleracea
AGAATGAGAGTTGTGGGTATATTTATAGGAAAGCAAGCCTCGTTAATACCTCCTAAGCTAAATCGTCGTTAATACCTCGTATAAAAAACACGGGCCTTTGTGATTCCTCGCAAGTTCCTCGTAAAAAAAACACGGGCCTTTGTAACTGCTCGTTATTTCGTGGTAAACTTACGAGGAATTTGCGACGATATGTAATCTTATATATACACCCGAGCGTTGACTCTTTCTTTCCTCTCTACTTCCTCTCTACTTCCTCTCCATTTCGTAGCAATGGTAAGCCTCTCTGATTCCTCTCTAATTTGGTTAGTTTAGGATAGATTAGGTGGTTAGTATAGGGAATTTAGATAGGTTTGCTTTATGTTATTTAGTGTTGATTAGGTGGATAATGTTGGGAAATATTGTTGATGTTGATTTTAAAAATTTCATTTTTTTTCCCAGGTTCGAAAAGGAAGACTTACTGCCCATTACAGATAGATCTTCAGTGAGTCGGGTAGTCGTTTAGACCCGGCCTCTTCTTCCGCTCCTGGTTCTTCG
>NW_013627459.1:0-534 GCF_000695525.1 Brassica oleracea var. oleracea
GGCTTCCCCTTTTTATGACTACTCCACAACACACAGCTCCTCAACACCGCCTTCGCCCATCTCGACCAACTTCCACCAGTTTCCTCTTCAAGCTTCAATGGAATACTAAATCTGTGCTTCCTCTCCATGTCTAGATTGTTTGTTTCCATCAGAAAGATCCAAATGAGCCTAGTGACTGAACAACACAACCCAGAATCACCAAGAACACTCAAGAACACCAAGAACACTCCAAGAACACTCAAGAAAGAACTCAGATTTGCGAAAAAGAAATCACACACTCACCCCCTTTTTAAGCAACCTGGCTCTGATACCATAAACACTTTTGTGTTTTAGAGTGTGTTTAATAATAATCAGAGAAGATTAGAGTAAAGTTTAGAGAGAATAGAGAGATTCTAGATAGAGAGAGACTCAAAACTCCATTAATTGATTTAATGATTCAGATACAAGATATATATGAAGAGATAAGGCTTATAAAGTGAATTTCGACATCCATAAGCATGTGGAGTCAATGGACAGGCTGGAACTCCTTTTGAA
>NW_013627460.1:0-534 GCF_000695525.1 Brassica oleracea var. oleracea
TCCAAATTATTTATTATATGTTAATTATTTTGGGTTGGAGTTTTTCGCGTTTGCTTTTCAATTTTTTTATTCTTTTCGATTTCGTCTCCTTTGTTTTCCCTTCCTTTCCATTCGATTTCAAATTGAAAATCGTTGAAATAAAATTACAAATCCAGAAAATTATTTTACCAAGTTATATAATCACTCAATTATAACTTGGTATAATTAATTGTATAATTTGCTATAACTATAATTTAGGTATACCAAGTTGTACCATTGTTAAATACCAAGCTATATTCAGATAATTGTACAACTTATTGTAACTAGATTATAATTATACCAAGTAATACAATTATCTCAAGGTAATCTTGGTATAACTGTATAACAGAGTATAATTATAACTCTAGGTATACCAAGTTGTACTTCCATCAATTAGGATTTAAAATTTAAAAGTTTAATTTAGGAAGAAATGTAGGGATAAAAATGAAAATCTAATAATTAACTAAGAATATAGACTATTTAAAATTAAGTGAGAAATGATAGATTATATTTTTT
>NW_013627461.1:0-534 GCF_000695525.1 Brassica oleracea var. oleracea
TTATAAGGAGATAAACTCCTATGTGGTGGATGTTGCTACAGATTTTCAAAATTGAAAATGGTCTGGTTATAAGAAAGAAATTAGATACAATGATGTAGTAAGCAGCATATGGATCACTGGATAAGATAAAAGAACAGCTTCGTTCCTGAGCTGATTCATGGACTGAAACATAAAGCAGCTGCATATAGTATGTAAAAGAAATTGATCACGCATGATCATTGATCTTGGAGTTGTATAAAAGACAATCCAATACAGTCCATATATTTGAAATTCCTTGTGATTATACTAAACCTAAGAGAGGTTAGTAGGCATAGAATAAATCTATGTGGGTTTCCGACCAAAAGCGTTCGGCCCCGGCCCTTCAAACTAAAGATGTCCGACTCTGTCCGTCTAAGGGCGTCCGGTTCTTCAGCAAAGAACGTCGGCTCTTCTACTAGACGCGTCCGGCTTTTAAGACTAAAAGGGGTCTAGCCCTTCTTCTTGATCCCGGGCTAGTAGAGACAAAAGATCAACCGGATACAAATGTATTATAGT
>NW_013627462.1:0-534 GCF_000695525.1 Brassica oleracea var. oleracea
CAGTTAGGAAGAAGACCTTCATATGCTTGGCGCAGTATTCTTAATGGGAGAGAGCTACTGATGCAAGGGCTGAAGATATCAGTAGGTAATGGAACTAGCCTAAAGGTTTGGTCTGATCCTTGGATGGAGGATAAGGATGGTTTGTGCAGGCCTCCTCTGAGGAAACAAAGTTTTTTCGACGCGAACCTGCAAGTCTCTTCACTGATCAACACTCAAACAAGAAGATGGAGCCGCAGTCGTTTGCATGAGCTCTTTGTTCCTGCAGATATTAAAGTTCTTATGCGCAATCAACCGGTGGTCTCAGAGCCAGATTCCTCTTTTTGGAAGCATACTCCGAATGGAATCTACTCTGTCAAAACTGGATATGACCTTGCTTTTTGGAGAAACAACTCGGCTCTCCTTCACTTCCAGCAAGCTCAACCGTCTCTGCATCCCTTGACGGCTCAGGTATGGAATCTGAAGGCTCCTCCAAAGGTTAAGGTCTTCATATGGAAAGCTCTTTCTGGAGCTTTATCTGTCTTTGATTGCCTTAGT
>NW_013627463.1:0-534 GCF_000695525.1 Brassica oleracea var. oleracea
TTTTGATTTCCGTAGTGGTCTGGAGACATCGAATCGTACTTGGATCCTTACATAGTCTTGCACTTGTGGCTTGTCAGGATCAAAAGCAACCACCTTGACTGCACCTATCTTCTCACCAAGAGCGGTAATAGCTTCCTTCGTATAATAATTGACAGGGAGATTTCTGATTTGAACCCATAAAGGGATGAACTGTAAGTAATCCTCAGGAGGCTTCTCCACCCATCGATCAATCGCTAAAGTCCAGTCGTTGAAGGTATGAACACCTTTTTCTAGAACCTCCAGCAGATCATGTTCATGATCGAAAACAAACTGGAACCGTTCCTTGGACAAAGCTATTCCTCTAACTTTCCCTTGCTTCTGCCACGTTCTTGGCATCTCGCGAATCAAACCCGGCATCTTCTGGCAGTCTGGATTAAGAATCCTTCCGATAATACTTCGGGAGTTTCTTTCACACGATTTGTACTGTGGAAGATCAGGCATATCGAACGGTTCATCTTCCTCTTCCAACGATAGAGCCATCAACGCTTTATCCAT
>NW_013627464.1:0-534 GCF_000695525.1 Brassica oleracea var. oleracea
TTTTATCAATTAATATAGTAAAACTTCATATTCTCCCTAAATCAATGGACAAACCACAATAAAATCCCAATTCTAGAGAAAGAGAGACAACAAATGTTCCAAACCTCTCTGACCATCATCTCATGTTAGTTCATGATACAAGTATGCATTAAAACAATATTAACTTATTTTTTGAATTTTTCTCAAAATCTATGCCCTACAAAATATTCAGTTTTTCGGTAAATGGTTAATATACTAAAGCCTATAATTTTTAGTGTTGTTTTAAAATTTCTAACCACATTATACATCGTAAATGGGCACAAACTCTCTTACATGGTAAATGGGCGCCGTTCAATTTTTTATCAATTAATTTAGTAAAACTTCATACGCTCCCTAAATCAGTGGACAAACCACAATAAAATCTCTATTCTAGGGAAACGGAGACAACAAGTGTTCCAAACATCTCTGGCCATCTTCGTATGTTAGTTCATGATACAAATATGCATTGAAACAATATTATCATATTTTTTAAATTTTTCTCAAAATCTATGTGTT
>NW_013627465.1:0-534 GCF_000695525.1 Brassica oleracea var. oleracea
AAGAAGTTATCCCACTTTCATATAAGGTGATCCCAGTTTGCCTGTTAGGGAATAAGACAACTTCTGCGTCATTCAAATCAAACCAGGGTGAATCGCTATGTACAAAGCTTGATTTGGATATATAAAGTAGTGGAGAATCACTAGGAAGTTGAATAAATCTCATAGGAGTTAGGATGAAGAAGTTATCCCACTTTCAAATAAGGTGATCCCAGTTTCCCTATTTGGGAATATGACAACTTCTTCGTCATTCTAATCAAAGCAGGATGAATTGCGAAATGAGAACCTTCATTTGGATAAATAAAGTAGTGTAGAATCGAAAGGAAGTTGAAAAAATCTCATAGGAGTTAGGATGAACAAGTTATCCCACTTTCAAATAAAGTTATCCCAGTTTCCCTGTTTGCGAATATAACAACTTCTTTGTCATTCTGATCAAACCAGGATGAATTCCGATCTAAGAACCATCAGTTGGATACATAAAGTAGTGGATAATCACCAGGAAGTTGAACAAATATCATAGGAGTTAGGATGAAGAAG
>NW_013627466.1:0-534 GCF_000695525.1 Brassica oleracea var. oleracea
TTGACCTCACAACCCATCTCGGTTGCTTGTCCAAGACTTATGATATTATGTTTAAGATTTGGGATGTAGTAGATATCTTTGAGTGCTCTTCTCTCCCCTGTTTTTCCGATGAACGTGATCGAACCTTTCCCAACAATCTCGACGTTTGATCCATCACCGAATTTGACTTTGCCTTTGATGCGCTCATCTAGGTTTGAGAAGAATTCTCTCTTGCCTGTCATATGGTTACTTGCACCATTGTCAAGGTACCATATACTCGTATTTCCATTGGATTCATCAAACCTCTTAGGAAACACTCTCTCTTCGTTGAGGAATACTACTTCATGCATATATAATGCATCTGCTTCTTGTGTTTCCGTTAGGTTAGCTTCTTCTCTTGGTCGTGTAGGACAATGTGACACGAAGTGCCCCATCTTGTCGCATCGCCAACATCTAACCTTAGAGTAGTCCTTCTTGGTCTTGTCTGGAGTTTCTCCTCCTTTGTTACGACCATCAGAAACATTAGACCTTCCTTGTCCTCTTCCTCTTCCACCA
>NW_013627467.1:0-534 GCF_000695525.1 Brassica oleracea var. oleracea
TCGTTTAGATCCCCAATAATAAACCACGGCTCCAATCTATTTATCCCGATTCAAGTAAGACGTTCCCAGACTTGGTCCCGAAGGCCCTGAACCGGGTCCCCGTATACAAAAGAAATAAAAATTGTTTTTCCTTTATAGCTTGTTTCGACATATATGATTCTATTACTTGAATAGATAATAGTAACCGGTGAATCATGGTTATAATAAAGTGCCAGACCTCCACTCCTCCCAATTGGATCTACGGTTGTACGTGTTTATACCCAAAATGAAATTAAAAATTCTGAACAAAATTAAACTGTTGTTTTGTTTCCGACAAGAAAAGAAACGCATGTTTATGTTTATGTCAAATTTCCCTCAGATAGCTAATTATATATTTGCTCCCCATTCCTCTACGATTCCAACTTAATATTTTCATATCCGAATATTCTTATATTATTTTAACTTTTCCAAAACCTCATTACGATAATTGTAGCCCGTACAAAAATCGCTTCCATATATATCACCCTTCTGGTTGTAAACCGTTGAGAAACCTCT
>NW_013627468.1:0-534 GCF_000695525.1 Brassica oleracea var. oleracea
TAAAGAGCGTCTCATCGGAATTCCAGTTGAATTCTTGCTGAAAAAAAGACACATTTAGTAGAAAATATATATTAAAGATTAAAAATATAAGTAAAAAATTAGAATACTTACCGCAAACTGACGAAACCACAGATGCTGCTTGTCGGTAGGGAAGTGAGTGAAAGTCGGATGTCCCTTGTCGAGGGCCGAGTACATCATACGGTTGATCCATGCGCTGATCCCGTTCCCGGATCGGTTGAACCTAATAAAAAGAACAAAAGATTAATAATGAATCAAATTTTAATTAAAAAAAATATGTTTAATTACCATGTTTGACCCCGTCCATGTGGATACGGAGTTAGATAGGGAAGATGGTCACGACCGGGCTGTCGAACCAACTCCGCAACACTCATCACTCCCGGAGGACCCGGAGGAGCAGGAGCGGGTGCAGCAGAGGGAGATGTATGGTAGGAGCTGTGGGGCAAAGGGGAATCCTAAAAATGGCTGAAATCCCGAGTCTGGCTCCCCGTACCACCACGACCACGACGCTGTCGA
>NW_013627469.1:0-534 GCF_000695525.1 Brassica oleracea var. oleracea
TATTAAAAATGTTTAATAAATATAGAAATTTATATAATATAAATGTATATTTTTTTTTAAAAAACAAATCCCAAATAATAGTTTTTAATCACAAAAAAGTTTTATAGATATTAAAAATATTTAATAAATATATAAAAATAGTTCTAATAAACAAAAAATAGTTTTAATAAATAAAAAATAGTTTAATAATTACAAAAAATAGTTTTAATAATATTAAAAATGTTTAATAAATATAGAAATTTATATTATATATATATATATATATTTTTTTAAATCCCAAATAAAAGTTTTTAATCAAAAAAAAAGTTTTATAGATTTTAAAAATGTTTTGTAAAATCCAAAAAATCGAATTTATATACAAAAAATGTTTTGTAAAATCCAAAAAATCGAATTTATATACAAAAAATGTTTTGTAAAATCCAAAAAATCGAATTTATATACAAAAAATGTTTTGTAAAATCCAAAAAATCGAATGTAAAAAATTTATAAAAAATTCTAAATCAATTCAACAAAACAAATTATTAAACCAAATCA
>NW_013627470.1:0-534 GCF_000695525.1 Brassica oleracea var. oleracea
ACCGCTGGAAGATTCACACACAGCATACTGTATGTCAGAAGATCAGCGGGAAGAAAAGAGATAACGAGAAGCCAAAGTACATCAGTGAGGAGGACTGGTCTATCCTCCTAGCCAATTGGGCAACTCAAAAAGCTAAGGATAGGAGCACAAAGGCTGCTAAGTCACGCACTTCAGCTCCTCCTGGCAAGAAGATGTCTAAGCACTCTGCTGGACCAAATAACTTTGCTAAGCTTGAGTACGATATGGTAAAGTTTCAACTCTTTCCTTCGTATTTTCATTTATCTGTTCTTACTTCATACACACTTTGTTTTATTTTTTCTAGATGGTTGAGGGTGGATTGGACGAGCCACCATCTTTCATTGACCTTGTGCGCAAGACACACACTCGCAAGGATGGTTCATTCATTGATGAACGTGCTGAGGCTCTAGTCTTAGAGGTGGAGGAAGCTGTGGACTCTATGATACTCGATGAGGACTCTCCCAATGACGTCAGCCCAACTGCTTCAACTGCTACAACTGCTCCTTCAAGGCGGTT
>NW_013627471.1:0-297 GCF_000695525.1 Brassica oleracea var. oleracea
TCCAGTTTTCCTGTTTGGGAATATGGCAACTTCTTCATCATTCTAATTAAACCAGGATTAACCGCGATGTAAAAAGCTGCATTTGGATACACAAAGTTGTGCAGAATCACTAGGAAGTTGAATAAATCTAATAGGAGTTAGAATGAAGAAGCTATCCCACTTTCAAATGATGTGATCCCAGTTTTCCATTTCGGGAATATAACAATTTCGTCGTCATTCTAATCAAACCAGGATGAACCACGATGTAAGACACATAAAGTAGTGGAGAATAATCGGGAAGTTGAATAAATATCATAG
>NW_013627471.1:385-534 GCF_000695525.1 Brassica oleracea var. oleracea
GAATATGACAACTTCTTCATCATTATAATCAAACCAAGATGAACCGCGATGTAAGAAGTTGTATCTGGACACAAAAAGTAGTGGAGAATCACTAAGAAGTTAAATAAATGTCATAGGAGTTAGCATGAAGAAGTTATCCCACTTTCAAA
>NW_013627472.1:0-534 GCF_000695525.1 Brassica oleracea var. oleracea
GCATCATATATCATCCTGACCAACATGTTTATGTTATACGCATGATCCGATTATTATCACCTTTGCGTGATCTGATTGTTTTAAATTGAGGTTTCATAATTCCACTCCTGTACATATAGAATCAGTATGCTAGGTTTGCATTATAACCATATGGCCACATGAAAACATATAGAAATTGCTTGTTTGGTCGATACCCTTGCTTGATAAATCTGTGTGACTTATTATGCATCATATATCACTTTGGTCGTGTGGCCTTATTACATTATATCACATTTGGCTGTGTGGCTTGTTTGCTTATTAGAAATATATTGACATGATAGCATGTCTTGTTTATGGTCGTATTTTAAATATTTTATGAGATCTAAAATTGATTGATATATGATTTGAGATGTTGAATATCAACTTGGATTTTGCTGCCCTAAATCTCTCTGTTGATAATTATTTGAAATTGGCACTAGATACTGAGTTTATCCTAAAGTCAAAGGAATTGGTGAATGAATCACAAAAGGCGATAATGCCAAATGAGAAAGATTG
>NW_013627473.1:0-534 GCF_000695525.1 Brassica oleracea var. oleracea
ATCATATGTTAGTGAATGATGCAACTATACATTAAAACAGTATTTTTATATTTTTGATTTTTTCTTAAAATCTATGTGTTAACAACCCCTATGAAAATATTGAATTTTTCGGTTAATGCTCTATATACTGAAGTCTATGATTTTTAGTGTTGTTTTAAAATTTTTAAACACATACAACATTTGTATTAATGTATATTAAACTCTCTTTCATTATACATGAACATCTTTTTAATTTTTTGTAAATTAATTTAGTTAAACTTCATAATACTCCCTAAATTGGAAGACTAACCACTATAAAATCGCTATTCTCTAGAGAAACATAGACAACAAAGGTTCAAAACCTCTTTGACCTTCATCATATGTTAGTGAATTATGCAACTATGCATTAAAACAGTACTTTCATATTTTTGAATTTTTTTCAAAGTCTATGTGTTAACCCCCTAAGAAAATATTGAATTTTTCAGTAAATGCTATATATACTGAAGTTTATGATCTTTTGTGTTGTTTTTAAATTTCTAAACACATACTATATTT
>NW_013627474.1:0-534 GCF_000695525.1 Brassica oleracea var. oleracea
ATCGACTCTCCTGGCCACGTTGACTTCTCCTCTGAGGTCACTGCTGCACTCCGTATCACCGATGGTGCCCTTGTGGTGGTCGACTGTATCGAGGGTGTCTGTGTTCAGACTGAGACTGTGCTACGTCAGGCTCTTGGTGAGAGGATTAGGCCCGTGCTGACTGTGAACAAGATGGACAGGTGTTTCCTTGAGCTTCAGGTTGATGGTGAGGAGGCTTACCAGACTTTCCAGAGGGTCATTGAGAATGCCAATGTCATCATGGCTACGTATGAGGATCCTCTCCTTGGTGATGTTCAGGTTTACCCTGAGAAGGGAACTGTTGCCTTCTCTGCTGGTCTCCACGGATGGGCTTTCACCCTGACCAACTTTGCCAAGATGTATGCTTCCAAGTTCGGTGTTGACGAGACTAAGATGATGGAGAGGCTGTGGGGTGAGAACTTCTTCGACCCTGCCACCAGGAAATGGAGCAGCAAGAACACTGGGTCCGCTACCTGCAAGCGTGGGTTTGTGCAGTTCTGTTATGAACCCATCAAG
>NW_013627475.1:0-534 GCF_000695525.1 Brassica oleracea var. oleracea
CACTGATTGTTGTCGATAAGGTCGCAGTTTCAAATAAACCTTCATACTCACATCAAACTCCAATTCACGCCTTCGCTTATCTGCGTTATTCTTCATAACATCCTGCGCTCTTAACAGATGTTGTTTAACATCCTGCAGCATCATATCTCTGTCACTTAACATTGCTTCTAGCTCGAAATTCTTCGTAGATCCTTCCTCAAACCGTAACAATGCCGGTGGATCACGACCATATACCATCTTAAATGGAGTGCACTGCGTCGCCGTATGATAAGAAGTATTATACCATAGTTCAGCCCACACCAAATACTTGGACCACGTCTTTGGATGCACAGAAGCAAAACAACGCAGGTAAGTCTCTAGACAGCGATTCAGCACCTCGGTTTGACCGTCCGACTGAGGATGAAAAGCTGTACTGAAACGTAGAGTAGTACCCGCAGCTCTGAAACAATCTTTCCAAAAGGAACTAAGGAAGATCTTATCTCTATCGGAAATAATCGACCTTGGAAACCCATGAAGTTTTACCACCCCGTCAAC
>NW_013627476.1:0-534 GCF_000695525.1 Brassica oleracea var. oleracea
CTACTTATGTTAATAAACTGCAAACCTCAAAGCTATGAAGAAGCACACGAGTTAAAAGAATGGAATACAGCTTGTGAATAAGAGATTGCGTCAATAGTGAAAAATGGAACATGGGAACTTGTGGATCTCCCACACGGAGTCAAACCCATTGGTCTAAAGTGGGTGTTTAAACTGAAAAGAAATTTGGATGGTAGTATCAACAAGTATAAGGCTCGTCTCGTGGAAAAGGGTTATAAGCAACAATATGGCATAGACTTTGATGAAGTCTTTACACCAGTAGCCAGAATTGAAACAATTTGACTTCTTATCTGTCTAGCAGCTTCGAGAGGATGGGAAATTCATCACCTTGACGTTGAGACAGTGTTTTTTCATGGAGAGTTAAAGGAAACAGTTTATGTTACACAACCTGAAGGCAACGATTTATAGATGAAACGTCAGGTGTTTGTGGTACTTGCTCCATACACGACCAGACTTACCATACAGTATGGGTGTCTTGAGAAGGTACATGCAGTCACCAAGAGAGTCACATGGAGC
>NW_013627477.1:0-534 GCF_000695525.1 Brassica oleracea var. oleracea
TAGATTGAAGTTCACTTCAATATTCTGATATATCGGTTTTGTTTCTCTGATAGAAGTACAACAGACTCAGAGTGTGAAGCCAATACAAGACGATCATGCAAAAAAGGTATGAAATATTTATACATCATATTAGGAAGGCTTTCATGAATAAAATATAAAATGATCCTGAATTTTGGTCTTTCTAAGATACTTTATATTTGTTTTTAATTAAAGGGGAAGTCTGTTGTTGGTATGAAGAGGAAAGCAACTACTCAGCCAGTAGATCATGCAAAAAAGGTATGAAATATTTATACATCATATTAAGAAGGCTTTCATGAATAAAAGATAAAATGATACTGAAATTTTGTCTTTCTAAGATACTTTGTATTTGTTTTTAATTAAAGGGGAAACCTGTTGTTGGTATGAAGAGGAAAACAACTGCTCAGCCAGTAGATCGTCTTGCTTTTCTTCACCGAGCAGAGAAGAGACGAATAGTACCTAGAAACCATCCTATGCCTGTAACACCTAAGGTTATCCTTCCTATTGATCCATTTG
>NW_013627478.1:0-173 GCF_000695525.1 Brassica oleracea var. oleracea
GTAGTAGAGAAGAAGATATGATGTTAGATGATATGTGACTTTGGGGTATAGGGGATTTCATTCTCGGTGTTTAGGGTTAAGCGTTGTAACTTCGTCGTAAACCGACGTTTCGACGTAATTTCGTCGTAAACCGAAAAACGCGGGCCTGGTAACTTCGTCGTAAATGAAAAAAC
>NW_013627478.1:332-534 GCF_000695525.1 Brassica oleracea var. oleracea
ATTAGTTAGGTAATTAGTTTAGGTGATTAGTTAGATGACAGAATACTATAGTTTAGGTGATTAGTTAGGTAACGGAATAATTTTTTAATTGTGTCGTCATAATTGATTAAATTTATTTAAATTTTTTTTTAGATGGCTCATTGAAGGAAACCAGCAGCACCTACTTATGCCCATTTGTTTGGCGATGGTTCCGGTACATCTT
>NW_013627479.1:0-534 GCF_000695525.1 Brassica oleracea var. oleracea
AATATTAAGTTTTTCGGTAAATGGTTAATTTACTGAAACCTATAATCCTTAGAGTTTTTTTAAATTTTCTAATCATATTCTATATATGTATTAATGTATTCTAAACTCTCTTACATGGTACATGGGCATCGTTCTATTTTTTTATCAATTAATTTAGTAAAACTTCATTTGCTCCCAAATTTTGTTTGACAAACCACAATAAAATCGTTATTTTAGAGAAACGGAGACAACAAAGGTTCCAAATCTCTCTGACCATCATAATATGTTAATTTATGATACAACTATGTATTAAAACAATATTGTCATATTTTTTGATTTTTTTCTCAAAATTTATGTGTTAACCCCTACAAAATATTAAGTTTTTTGATAAATGGTTAATATACTGAAGCCTATAATCTTTAGTGTTGTTTTAAAATTTCAAACCACATTCTACATTTTTATTCAAGTATTCCAAGGTCTCTTACATGGTACATGGGTATCGCTCTAATTTTATCAATTAATTTAGTAAAACTTCATACGCTCCCAAAATTAGTT
>NW_013627480.1:0-534 GCF_000695525.1 Brassica oleracea var. oleracea
GGATTAGATGTTGAATTGAGTGCTAGTTGTATTTCTTTTGGCTATGAACTTCCACCTTCAAACCTCTCTCCCTATGAGTTATAGAAAGTTCACTTGTGGACAAGTAAAAGAACAAGTTTGGGGGAGTTGATATCTTGCATATTTCCATTGTCTTATCCATTCACTCATGTGCATTTAGATCATATAGACTAGGATTTAGCCACGTTTAGGTTGCATTTTGCATACATGAGTCTTTATCAGGTGTTGGAGTACCACATGGAGTCCTTGGAGGCATTTGGGTGCATTTGGAGCTCAAAAGAAGCGTTCTAGGTGATCATTGGACGAGCAGAGCATGGGAGCGACACCATGAGGTCGCTCCAAACTACCTCTCAGAGCGACCTCGCTGGAGCGACCCCTAGAAGTCGCTCGCCATTTCATCCCGGTGGAAGCCGAAAACTGACCCGGAGCGACCTATCAGAGCGACCACCCCAGGTCGCTTTCGAAGCCTAGAGCGACTTGGCCAGAGTGACACCTCGAGGTCGCTCGCATTTCTAT
>NW_013627481.1:0-534 GCF_000695525.1 Brassica oleracea var. oleracea
TGTTATAAATTAATAAAGTATTACATTTCTAACATAATTTTACTTGAATTTCATATCTTACCATATCAAATAATTTAAATGTAATCTGGAAATTAAGATGAACCAAACTGCATACAAATGTTTTTTCTGAAAATTTTTTTTCTCTTCAAAGAATAAAACTAAAAGAAGTAACTAAACTTTTTTGTGTTGCATGTATTGAATGAAATCATATATAATTACTCTCTAATCAAACATCTCATTCTCAGTTTTCACATAGTAACAACAATAACATCGAAAAGCATATATACATAACTAAATGGAACAAAACAACATATTAACTTTATATTCCATCCCAAAACAATCAAAAAATATGTCATCAAACAAACAATTTTGCACATCAAAACTGCAGAGATTCTGTTTTGAAACTTATAAAAATGATTTTTTCAATGATTTCTGGAGGTCCATCATTTTTTTTCTTTCTAATTTTTTTAAAGCTTGAGCTTAGTGACGAAAAAAAATCTGTAAATTTCTTTTTTTTACTGTTGTTTTTTTTTT
>NW_013627482.1:0-534 GCF_000695525.1 Brassica oleracea var. oleracea
ATATCTTATAAAAATCAGTTTAAAAATTAATAAGATATAATAAATAATACTATATATTTTGTTTGTAAAAATTACATTGAATAACTAGAATTTGGTGAAAAATAATTAACAAATAATAGTTTATTTAAAAATTTACATGTCTAATCCAAAATATAAAACTACGGAAAACTAAAAAATATTTATAAGAATAAAAAAAAAGAAAATCCATTTACGATATTATTTTTGACATTTCATCAAAATCCGACAAATGGAAATGAAAATGAAAGTAATATCATGGATATTGTTTTTGTGGTTACCAAGCTCAATCTTAAAAATATTCACATGAATATTAAAAAAAAAACACAACAGTGATTATTACATAATCAAAACATAATTCTAATTTTTTGAAAAACTAATAAATTCTAATAAATAAATTTCTATTAATTAAGTAGAATTTATTTTTTTCCTCAAGAAACACATCGTTAAGTGAAGAAATTTACCACATTTGGAAATTTATCTAAAATTTATCAATAAAACATGAATATAATGTTATTG
>NW_013627483.1:0-533 GCF_000695525.1 Brassica oleracea var. oleracea
TTAACCATCTGCTGTTCGCCGACGATACAATGTTCTTTTGCAAATCCAAGCCATCATGTGTCGCCGCTCTAGTTAAGATTTTAGCAACTTATGAAGCTGTATCGGGACAGAAGATCAATCCATAGAAGTCTGCTATTACTTTCTCTGCTAAAACGCCTGCGACGGTGCGTGCCAGGGTAAAAGAAGCTATGTCGATCTCATTGGAGGGAGGAATAGGGAAATATTTGGGACTGCCTGAACAGTTCGGTCGCAGGAAGAGAGATATTTTTGCATCTATTCTGGATAGGATAAGGCAAAAGGCCCATAGCTGGACGGTGAGATTTTTATCGGGAGCTGGTAAGCAGGTTTTACTTAAATCGGTACTTTCTGCAATGCCATGTTATGCTATGTCGTGCTTCAAGCTTCCAGCTTCTCTATGTTCGCAAATCCAATCTCTACTCACACGATTCTGGTGGGACACTATACCGGAGAAGAAGAAGATGTGTTGGGTGGCTTGGGACACAATGACGTTACCAAAATATGCAGGAGGCTTG
>NW_013627484.1:0-533 GCF_000695525.1 Brassica oleracea var. oleracea
TCCCAATAATCATGCTCTAAGTTATCGTCTTAGATGAGGTATCTTAGTTTAGCACTCATCTTTGGGTTTTACTTAACATATGGGTTTTACTTAACAATTTAATATATTCTACTAAGGCCTAAGGCCCATGGGCCTTACATAGAGCCTTCTTTAACCGACATGATACTCGAGTGTTGACTCCTTTCTCCTCATTCTTCTTCCGGTGAGAGAGATTTGGAAAACCGAAAGCGCGATTTAGCCAGGTAAAACCCTAATTTCTTCGATCTGCTTTACTATCGAATCTATCTGCTCATTCTTTATTGATTCAATCGTTCCCCCCCACTCGAATCCTCTGCAGGTTTCAACCCCTTCAAGCCAACATGAGGTAAGGGTTCTTCGCTTCGCTTAGCTTCGTCTTCTATTTTATGTTTTTCTTTCTAACACTCTGGTTTTTGTTTTCGTCTTTTGCAGTAGGCCAATGGAAGAGGATACCAACGTAAGTTGAATCTCTTTCACTGATTTCTCCATCTCTTTATAACTCTGATTCAGTATCG
>NW_013627485.1:0-533 GCF_000695525.1 Brassica oleracea var. oleracea
ACCATGTAAACCACTTGGGCCGAAGCCCAAGCCCAGACTGACCAAGTAGTGATAATTTAGTTCCCAGAGAGAATCAAACCCAGGACTGATGCGGGTACACACCAAGCCTCAAGAGATTGCCACTAGGCTACCACCACTTGGTTTTGTATTCTTTTCTTTTCTTTTTTTTTTCCTGATACAAGAATAACGACTCTTGAGATCAAAATTGGGTCACCATTAATATCATTTGAAAGAGGAAAAAGAAAAACTATGACTTTATATTTTTTTGGGACCTTGACTTAACATAAATTTTATTCACTGGGGATAAAATCCAATTTGGTTTGATTATTGACATCGTAATATATTCGAATTCCATGCATAACGATAAGGCTAAAACGGAACCACGTAGATTGCCTTTATTGCACAAGTGGTCATAAGAAAATATTCGAATTCTTGAGATGGTATCATGCGATCTCGAGTTTTCTCAAATACTGAAGAAGCGAAGGAGCTATAGCCCTTTTGTATGGCGTATGTAAAAGTTAAAACTATGTCAA
>NW_013627486.1:0-533 GCF_000695525.1 Brassica oleracea var. oleracea
CCCCTAGAGAATCATACAATAAGGAGCATCAAGCGGCTTACCATCAGAGAGAGGATAGAAGATATGGTCAAAACCCCCACAGTTATAGAGAAGGCAAGGAATCTTGGAGGGACATAGGAAGGAATCTGGAATCTTCCTCAAGGTACCACCCTTACCAGACGAGAGAAAATTACAGCAACACCTCAAGACAGCAAGTGTACCGGGAGGTGAGAAGGTTAGAACCTGAAGTTCGCCAATCTGTAAGAGGACCAGAGGAGCATGGTCCGTTATACAATGCAACTTACACCTCTTGTGAAAGAGTGGGGTTACGTGGAGAGGAGTCTTCCTCATCAAAGGCATTGGCAAGCCCTACTGCAAGGGGGTCTCCCCTTCAGAGGGAGCACAATCAAATCGATAAAGGTGCACTAGAAGAAGCTTTGGGAGAAGTTAGAGAAACAATGGCACAATATACTAAGTGCGCAGGCCCCACAAAAAGCGCGGCCAGGCAGGAGAGGTTAAGACAGGCTGAGGAAAAATGCCAACTGGAGGAAACA
>NW_013627487.1:0-533 GCF_000695525.1 Brassica oleracea var. oleracea
TGTCCGTGATTTAATCTAGAAAGAGATAAGTTTTCTGCATGATACTTTGTTGACTCATGTTGTATTTTACATGTAACATACTTTGTCATTTCTTTTGTTTTAAGCAATTTTGTTATGTTGGTTCTTCGTGGAACAAACCCAAAACTTTTTCTATGAGAAGTGAGTCGTATCAAAAGAGACAAAGAGTCCGAAAATATTATGAAGAGCTTATCCATCTCCAGATTTCTGTCGAGAAAAACAACAACATCATCTCTTCTCACCGCAGTTTCAGATTCCTTTAATCTCTCCCTCGCACCCATCTTCAACGCCTCTCTTCCAACACCCTAAAACCCGTTTCTTATCCTCCTCCTACCACTGTATTTACGACTCCAGTGACGGATGTGGCGGTGATAATTATGACTATAACAGAGGTGTCATCAATTTCCCTCGTTGATCCGCCCAAATGCCCGTCGTCTTTTCCAAGCATCCATTGTCACTCACAGTTAGAGAACATGGGATCTGTGAAGCCGTTAAATACTGTCCATAATGGAAGA
>NW_013627488.1:0-533 GCF_000695525.1 Brassica oleracea var. oleracea
AGTGTTTATCGTCGTTTGATTGGTAAGATGATGTACTTAACCATTACTCGACCTGACATTACGTTTGCTATCAACAAACTCTGTCAGTTCTCGTCTGCTCCCAAGGCATCTCATCTTCAAGCTGCTTACAAAGTGTTGCATTATCTAAAGGGTACTATTGGACTTGGCTTGTTCTATTCCGCTAGCTCTGATTTTACTCTACAAGCTTTTACTGATGCAGACTGGGCATCATGTCCAGATACTAGACGTTCTACTTCTGGCTTTACCGTTTTCCTTGGATCCTCTCTCATTTCCTGGAAATCTAAGAAACAACATGTTGTTTCCCATTCTTCTGCGGAATCTGAGTACAGAGCGATGGCTTTTGCGGTTCGCGAGCTCATTTGGCTCATAAGTTTGGTTCATGAGTTGCAGGTGCCTCAAAAGGGTCCAGTGGTTTTGTTTTGTGATTCCACAGCTGCAATCCACATTGCTAATAATGCTGTCTTCCATGAACGCACCAAACATATAGAGTTGGATTGTCATCAAGTCCGGGA
>NW_013627489.1:0-533 GCF_000695525.1 Brassica oleracea var. oleracea
CATCCTTTTGAAGAAGAGTATGGCTCAACTCCTGAAGTGATCCTGGATAAGTTGATCACGTCCCTGAATGCTCTCCAACGATTGTGATGATGAACTAAGCAGTGGATTGAGTTGATACTTCTAAGAGTTGCGGAACGACTCTTGGCCTATCAAGGGTTTACTTGCAATGTAAGGATCAAGGATCCGAAATAAACTAGACAAGCTTGATCAAATTAGATTCAGAGAAAATTTTTATTAGAAAAGAGTTTGATAGATTGCATAGAAGTGAGTACAACATACTTATAGAGTTTCGAAACACTTAGGAAATAACAAGACAGCAAAAGACAGCTAATACAAAGACCAAGTTTGAAATCAAAAGTTAGGCTCCTCTCCTTCCTTGCTTATGGACAAAATTGTTGATAGAAATGGGCCTGGTTTGGTTTAGTTTCATCAAGAGGCTTATATGTAGTGTTGTGTCCAAACCTCATTAAAAACCTTGTTTGGAAAACCCAATGGTACAAAACCAAACCAAGGAAAAGAGTGCAAGTCACAAC
>NW_013627490.1:0-533 GCF_000695525.1 Brassica oleracea var. oleracea
CGATACTCCCAAGGTAAAGCATTCATTTTATATTTATGCTAAGAAATTAAATCAGTAGAGGGGATGTCAGACGTGAATTGATGAGTTGTGTTATGATAGAAACGGTTGCTAAGCTACGATATTGCATAGTGTGCTTTTGTGATTAGGACTTTTTAATGTGGTTGCAAAATTGTTGAGGAAAGATTTCTATGCTTTATAATCTTAAGTCCCAAATATTTTCAAACCTCTTTCAGAGAGACTGCCTGTATGTTTTGCTTGAGGACAAGCAAAATGGTAAGTTTGGGGGAGTTGATATACCTTGGATTTGACTCATTTTTAACCATGGTATATAAGTATTTTACTATATATATATCTATGTTTTCTACTCTTCTAGGTATGTTTTCAGGTTCAGGTGCATTTCGGAGTAAACCTATGACTTTCGAGCATTTTGGAGCTTAAAGGACATTTCACCCTAGCTGAACACTTAGAGGTCGACGAGAGGAAGAGCAATCGATCGATGCGCATCAGTGCTGACGATCGATATCAGGAAATGC
>NW_013627491.1:0-533 GCF_000695525.1 Brassica oleracea var. oleracea
CAGAGTACTCCTATGACAATGCAATGTGACAATCAAGCAGCTATCCATATAGCTTCTAACTCAGTCTTTCATGAGAGAACGAAGCACATAGAAGTGGATTGTCACAAGGTGAGGCAGATGATTATCTTAGGAGTGATTCTGCCATGTTATACAAGGAGTGAGGATCAACTGGCTGATGTGTTTACTAAGGCAGCGAGATTAAAGACAATGGAGTCCATACTATCAAGGCTTGGACTCATTGATCTTACTCCAAGGAGCTGAGCCCCTTAACCATGAAGTCTTCACTCTTTTTCCCTCATCAAGGTTTTATCCCAATGGGTTTTCCTTGGTGAGGTTTTTAATGAGGGAGGTCTTCATGGTTTCCAAGCTTGACTTGTTCTACATGGTCAAGCTTGAGGGGGAGTGTTGAGAAGAGGTGATAAAGAGTGGATACATTAATAAAGGAAGAGTATTGAAGCAGTCAGTAACTTTGAGGATTTACCACATTAACTTTAGTTTTTACTGTGGTAACTAAGCTAAAGGCTTGGGAAATT
>NW_013627492.1:0-533 GCF_000695525.1 Brassica oleracea var. oleracea
AAAAAAAACTCACTTGAAGCTTCAAATGATCTCATCGCCATAGTATCCCTGGCTGGGATGATCAGCTCACCTGGCCCATCACGTACTACCAGAGAACTCAAAGGTACCTAGCAGGCTAGCAGATTAATATTTTGCAAACAAGGTGAAGATATTTGATTCTAAAATAAACAAGCACTCAATGATTTATGAAAGTAACATCACAAAACCGCACAATCTATTGAGACCAAGATATACATTGCATATCCTGAATACAACGAACCAGAAAAGTTAAAAAAAAGTTTAATGAGAAAGATTCATCAAATGGTAGTTAACACATCATAGTAACAAATTTGATGACCAAACAACATATGTATATATATATATATATAAAAATAAATAACTGAAATTTAAATTATACAATATAGAAAATTATTATCAAAACATTTAATGTCAAAAAATCAGAAAGTTTGAGAATAAAGACTCATCAAGTGGTAATTGACACACCAGATGATATATGAAAAATATTTCAGACCAAAACATTTCAATATACAATG
>NW_013627493.1:0-533 GCF_000695525.1 Brassica oleracea var. oleracea
GTTAAAGAAGCTGATCATAGGGTTCAAACACATCACGGATCACAAAGGTCAGACTATTGCCAATGTCTTACTAGAGTGCTTGTCTGAATGGGGAATCATAAATGTTTTCTGCATAACTGTCGATAATGCTACTGCCAATAGTTCAGCTTTGAGGAAGTTTCAGAGTAGTTTTGTCCTTGGTTCAGATCAGACTTTTGTGTTAGATGGAGAGTTTTTACACCTGAGATGTAGTGCCCATATAATTAATCTGATAGTTAAGGATGGAATGGCTGAAATAGATCACAATGTCGTTGCTATCCGCAATGCTGTCTCCTATGTTAGATCGCATGCTAACAGGTTGAGCTCTTTTGAGTTGAAAGTTGACTCTGGTAAGATCACAAGGGGGAGTCTACCGTTGGATGTCAAGACAAGGTGGAATTCTACCTACCTAATGTTGTCAACAGCTCTGAAGTTCAAGGTGGCTTTCAGTAAGATGGAAGTAGAAGACAAGCTGTACAATGATCATTTTAGCGAGTTGGAAAATGGAGAAAAAA
>NW_013627494.1:0-533 GCF_000695525.1 Brassica oleracea var. oleracea
AAAGGAGATAAACGAGAATTAATTCTAATTCCCACATGATGAAAAAAGTAAAATATCCTGAGAAGAAAATGATCCTATTTGGCCGCTGTACATTGCTAACATCAGGAAATAGAATAATTGGGAATCCCGAGTAACTGGAAAAGCCGCTAAAGTAGCTAAAGTAGTAATAAATCCAGTCAGTAAAATCGTTTCTATAGAAAGTCCATCTATTCACAGTCTCCAATAAAAATCAAAAAAATTGATCCATTTATAATCTGCGGACAGTTGAATTAATGGATCGTCCAGTTTAAAATTATAACAAAAAGCGTAAGTCGTTAGAAGAAGTTCTAAGATACAAATGCATATAGTATACCACTTATTAACTTTATTTCCCCTATGCGGGAGAAATAACATTAATGAACCGGCAGATATTGGAAAAACAACAATTATTGTTAACCAAGGAAAATCATTCGTGGTAAAGACAAGATACACCAGGTCCAAAATACTCAAAAATATATAAATAAAAAAATATAATTGAACTTTTTTGAGTACGA
>NW_013627495.1:0-533 GCF_000695525.1 Brassica oleracea var. oleracea
ATAATGCGACAGATGGTCGGAAATAGATTGCCAAAATTCACACCCCAGGAATCAAAATTAGCCAAAGGATCACTTGATTTTCTAGGGTTGAACTATTACGTTACTCAATATGCGACCAATGCACCTCGTTCCACACAACCTAACGTCATAACCGATGCAAGAATTACTCTTGTATGTATGTAAAAAATACTGTGTTTCTTATATGTATATGTGTGTGTGTGGGTTTGCTAAACTCATATAATTTTCTGTACTTGCCTACAGATTATCGCAACAGAGTACCTATTGGTGTTCAGGTTATCATCGACTTTGATGTAGAATCATTATACTTTTATAGAGATCATAGCATTTATTTGAATCCATTCTTTCTTTTTTTGTTTCCTTCTTGTGCAGGCGCCTAGCTTCGTCTACTCTCTTTCATGATTATATTAACTGAGAGGCTTTGACATAGCACTCTCAAGGTATCTTTACTCTGTTTTTCATTTACATATTCTCTGTTTTCTATTTATTTATCTCACATTGTTTGAAATTTATGA
>NW_013627496.1:0-533 GCF_000695525.1 Brassica oleracea var. oleracea
ATATTATAACACCAAAGAAAAATAGTCAACATAGCTTATTTTTATTCTAAAATGAAAGAGAAACTAAACGTCCTCAACATTAATCTTTAATCCAATAATACATTAATTTTTCAGGCTTACGATCTTTTGATAAGTAGATAGCATCATCTCGTGCGTTCCACACGTATAGCGCACCACATCTGAAAAAGTAAGCACCTCTATATGCTCTGAACGATCGCTGATATTCTACATTTTCTCCCTTATGGAACAAGTCACAGTCGAACCACGTAGCGAAAACGATCTCATCATGAAAACTAAAATTATAAGGAGGAGCTTTAAATAGTATAGAATGATCTCCTAAATCATCGTCAAAGGATCTGCAATGGACTTTGAGAGTACTTTGACTGAGAGCTAGGCTGTTTTGAAAAACCACAGTGTTTTTTGGGCATAAACCAGCTTCACTAAACCCAAAGTATAAAGCAAATATAAGAAATAAAATATTAAACCAGAGATTCATTACTTTGAATAAATCAACGTTCTTAAAACTGATTATA
>NW_013627497.1:0-533 GCF_000695525.1 Brassica oleracea var. oleracea
TTTGGCTGTGGTCAATGGGTTAATAACTTTTCTGACTACTTTCAGCTTCTACTTGGTTAGACTTGAGTGAATTACAAGCTTCTCTGTATATATTCATGGCATGAGTAATGCAGCCTTATGACCATTAAACCTTACAACAGTAGGGCCTGAACTGAGAAAGCAAACCTAGACTGAGGCTGGTAGAATCTCCATGTAGCCTTCTTGGATTAGCCTGATCTAAGAAAAGAGAAAGGTTTGGCTCTTTAGATAAAGATCGAAATGCTCTCGAAATCTCTTAGTAAGTATACGTAGAAGCTAGAGCTAGTAACTGTGCTCACCGTTCCATACATGAAGCTTTCCATTAAGTATTTATCATAAGTTTTCAGTGTCTTCAAGCTAGAGAAGGAAGTAACAAATTATAGAGCTAAAAAGACAAAAGTAAAAAGAATTTTCAGATATGTTTCAGTCGTTTACTAACCACGTAAGGGATGAAAGTATATTTACATGAGACGAGTTTAAGTTTCCTCTGAGCCGTAAAATAACAATTGGAGGAA
>NW_013627498.1:0-533 GCF_000695525.1 Brassica oleracea var. oleracea
CCAACCATACCAGGAAACTGGATTTCCAATATTTCTTCTATGTTGTCATAGTAGACATCGTCGCCAGAACAAGACGAAACACCATCATCATATGTTGTCCTAGAATGACCTTTCCTTGTGAATGCATATCCTCGCGTACAATATTTTGGATATGATTTGACCACATAGTTTGGTCCCCGCACAAATTCGCGTATCCAATCATCGAACACAAAACCTCTGGCCAAACTATCTTTCACCTATAAATTAAAAACATATATATATATATATGAGTGAAAAGTTAATTACTTTATATTAAATATAAACTAATCATATGCATAGGGTAATATGATATATGACTCACATAACTAAGAAGCCATTACGGGTGTTCAATCCGGATATCGGTTCGGCTTTTTTGGTTTTTCGGTGTTTCTGTTTATAAAAAATATCTACCTTATTAAAACCATATTTAATATGATTTGGTTCGGTTTATATACCGTCGGTTTTCATTTTATTCGGTTTATTCGGTTTTATACCAAAAAACCGTAAATATATTT
>NW_013627499.1:0-533 GCF_000695525.1 Brassica oleracea var. oleracea
GAAAACGCGATTTTACAGTTTTGGCGGGAAAACTCGATTTGCCGGTTATGACAGGAAAACTTGATTTTGCGGTTTTTGCGGGAAAACTCTATTTTGCGGTTTTGGCGGGAAAACTTGATTTTGTGGTTTTGGTGGAAAAACTCAAATTAGGTTTTGGCGGAAAAAAACTCAATTTTTTTTGACGGAAAAACTTTATTCTTAGTTGTGGAGCAAAAACTCGATTTTGCGATTTTCGGAGGAAAACTTTTGATTTTGATGTTCAACAAATTGGAGGAAAGAATCATATCATATCTTAATTTTTCTAGTTTTATCTTTAAAATTTAAGAACAAAAATAAATGAAATATTTTTTTCAATTAAATGAGCTAATCCTGGTACCAGCCCTCTAACCCTTGATTATAATAGGGCTGGGTTAAAATATGGCTGAGCTTATAATAAACAGTAGAGGGTTGGGCCTTAACCCTCTAGTTAACATCCCTAATTTTAACCCTATTATAATCAAGGGTTAGGGCTGGTACCAGGATTAGCTCATTTA
>NW_013627500.1:0-533 GCF_000695525.1 Brassica oleracea var. oleracea
AGCGAGACAACTCTTAGTGGGACGACTCCTCGCGAAGAGACTCCTCGTGGAGCAATTCCTCCCACTCCTCTTCCTCTTGTGGTTTCCCCCGGACCGTCTACAGGCCCGGCTAACGTCGACTCTTCGAGGGAGGATCTCACATTGATCTCTGAACGAGAGACTGCTGAACCATCGGTGACTGGTGGTAATAAGAAGAGATCTGCTCCTGACTCCTCTGCATCGGCTGCTTCTCAAGCGAGGATTGAATCTGATGGTCCTCCTAAAAAGAAAAAGAAAAAGGAGAGGAGGAAGAAGAAATCTGTTGAGGAACAGTCGGAGCCTGCTGAAGGCGCCGAGAATTGTGAGACCGTTATCGAGAAAAGTTCTTCTCGCGATGCTGCAGCTCGGGGAGTCGTCGACTCGGACAACTCCCCATCCATCTCTCTGAAGAAGAAGAAGACTGCCCACAGTCATGAGTCGTCTACTCCGGCTGCGTCTGCTTCTGCGGCGAAGATTCCTCCAGCTGCACCTCGGACTCTTGTTGAAGGCGGTTC
>NW_013627501.1:0-533 GCF_000695525.1 Brassica oleracea var. oleracea
CCCACGAATTGATAAAAATGGTGGAACCAAGGTTTAAACCTGAAAAAACAAAGAGAACCGATTTTTACGAGTTTAGAGTTTTTATGATGCAAACAGAAACAAATATGAAAACGAATGAAATGATGATGATAATGATAATAAAACAAGATAAATAAACAAAGGATAGGATGAAATCAAGCTGCTGGATGTGTATCACTCTCAGCTTGATTAGATGATAAACTGAAGTGGATTTGCGGAGGAAGGTTTGATTGAATCTCTCAATCTGATGGAATGATGGATCGAAGTGATTGACTCTCTCAATCTGTGTACTGAGCTTGTTTGATTTACACAAACAAACTAGACTCACAAAATCAATAAGACAGCAAAGAATCTCTCTTTGAATTCTAAAGACCGTTATTTTATACAAATAACAATTTTGATAAAACTGAATAAACTTTCTATTAACTTGGTGTTTAAGGGTGTTCTTTACAATGACTATCTAAGAGCGCTTATATAATGCTCTGGAAACTAAGTCTAACGTTCATAAGAAGAAA
>NW_013627502.1:0-533 GCF_000695525.1 Brassica oleracea var. oleracea
GGTCGTAGTGGTACGGGGAGCCATTCTCAGGGTTCGTCCAGCCACTCCCGGGGTTCGTCCAGCCACTCTTGGGGGTCGAGCAGCCACTGTCGGGATTCTTCATTTCCTGCTCCGGTTGTGAGCATCTTCCCTATCTCACTCCGTGTCCAAAGGGACGACGTCAAACATGGTAATTAAAAGTCTTTTTTTTTCCTTTCATTAAAATTTGATTCATTATTGAGTGATGACTATTGCCCAGTTGGTTCAACAGCCCGGTAGTGAGCATCTTCCCTATCTTACTCCGTGTCCAAAGGGACGACCTCAACATGGTAATTAAAAGTCTTAATTTTTCCCATCATTAAAATTTGATTCATTATTAATAATTTGTTTCTTATATTAGGTTCAACCGATCCGGGAACGGAATCAGCGCATGGATCAACAATATGATGTATTCGAACCTCAGCACGGGATATCCGACTTTCACTCACCTCCCTGGCGAGGACCAGCAGATGTGGTTTCGTCAGTTTGCGGTAAGTATTCTAATTTTTTTACTT
>NW_013627503.1:0-533 GCF_000695525.1 Brassica oleracea var. oleracea
GTAATAATACCATAGTGTATCTGGACTTTAATTATGTCCAAAGGTCATGAGGATTCTCAATATGTAGAAACTGATTTCTTAATTCCTCAGTGAGATGATGGCGCATTATTGTAATGGCTCTTAAATTTTCACTTTCAATTTCATCATTTCTTTCAATGAAACATTTTCCGAGTCCTCTAGACTTCAGGGGAATTGAAGTGTTCATTTCCATTCTGGATAATATCTTCCAGAGAGATTTAGAATGGTATAATCCATGGGTTCAAATCTCGGCATTGAAATCATATTATCAATTTATGATTTAGAATTCTTGCAACCAATTAAATAATCACTGCATATGATTTCATAAGTCTCTCTATGATACTTGGACCACACGGTCATGTTTTGTAATGCTTAGACTTCACGGCTATTATTTGATACAACGATCTTATGGATCGGATCATGATGCAATCCGATTTATATAACCATCCAGATACTAGGCCACACGGACATATGGATATGCATTTAGCCAAACGGCTTTTAATCAATCAAGGGCA
>NW_013627504.1:0-193 GCF_000695525.1 Brassica oleracea var. oleracea
AGAAACCCAGATAGAAATAACCGGAGTAATGGCAGATCGAAGTAAAGGAATGGATGGGGCCAGTCCAAATTCAGACAGCCTGCAGAATGCTGGAATTGTGGAAAGACAGGTCACATTAAGAAGAATTGCCGAGCACCACCGAAGAAAGAAGACAACACTAGAGGCGGAGCCAATGCAGTGACACGTGAAATCG
>NW_013627504.1:271-533 GCF_000695525.1 Brassica oleracea var. oleracea
CACCAAAGCGTCAATCTCCTATGTTGATAGCCCAGTTGATTCATGGGTGCTTGACTCAGGAGCGTCGTTCCACACCACACCGCACCATAACATCATGGAAAATTATGTTGCGGGAAATTACGGAAAGGTATATCTTGCTGATGGATTACCTTTGGACATAGTTGGTATTGGGGATATCAACCTGAAAATGTCAGACGGACGTGTGTGGAAGATTTCCAAGGTCAGACATGTGCCAAAGTTGATGCGAAATCTGATTTCAGTA
>NW_013627505.1:0-533 GCF_000695525.1 Brassica oleracea var. oleracea
TGGATAAGAATAATATGCTAACAGTTACGCATATGCAGGTGATACAACTATTGGTTTCCCGAAGGTTTCTCTGGTTTCTCACCAGATGGGATAGGAGGATTCAGAGCTGGTGTAAGACTAATTGTTGGAATACAAAGATGATGGTCAAGGTATTTTCTTGAATATTTAAAATGAAATAAAACGCTTTAATCTTAATATAGATGTTACTTACTCTTGGTTTGGAGCTGGAGCTGGAGTTGGAGTTGGAGTCAAAACTGCTGATACTTCAAGAATGTCCAATCAAAGTGCATATGCAACTAATAACCTGCAAATATATAACATTAGAAACAAATTGTTTTGAGTGCACAAAAGAATCGAAAGAGTTGTTTTTAATGAGAAAATCTTCGAGCATATGATACGTGAAAGTTACAGAAATATAGATTTCTCCCAACCGTCAAACAAATAGATCCCTGAAAAGCCGCTTTGGGTATGAATATCTGGTTTGGCTTCACACTGCAATCGTCGTACATAGAGAAAGTATGATGTGAACTCAG
>NW_013627506.1:0-533 GCF_000695525.1 Brassica oleracea var. oleracea
CAAAAATGACACAAAATAGATATTAGTCTAAAAAGACATAGTTATCAATTTTTTTGCCCTAAAAAAACCAATTTTCCCAAATATGAAATACTATACATGAAATTGATGTAATCCATCCAATTTAAACAAATCATAATTTTTTTTATTGGACAAACAAATCATAATGCTATAACCACAAATAGACATAATTTTACACCTTTATCTTTTTCTTTGTGTAAGTTCGTCATATATTACGTTCTTTGAATCTACTGCAACTAAAATAATGATTATAAACAATTGCTCTTCTTTTTTTTTGAAAAGACAATTACTCTTTTTTCGACAAATGCTTTTATTATATTGATTTAGGTTTTATGTTTGACCGAGGGTTCATTAGTGCTTCTACACCAAGAGGTCTGGGTTTCAATTCCCAGAGAAAGCGGAATTATGCGAATTAGAGGAGAAAAACATTACAAGAGATCTACAGAATGACGCAAGTTGTATCGTCACACATGGATCTCATAGGACGGCTCAGGTGATGCAGTCAGGCGTGAATC
>NW_013627507.1:0-156 GCF_000695525.1 Brassica oleracea var. oleracea
TGACAAAAAATTAAAACGATGCCCCTGAACCATGAAAGGGAGTTTAAAATACACGAATACAAATGTAGAATGTGTTTAAAAATTTTAAAACAACACTAAAGATCATAGGCTTCAGTATATAGAGCATTTACCGAAAAGTTCAATATTTTCGTAGGG
>NW_013627507.1:307-533 GCF_000695525.1 Brassica oleracea var. oleracea
GAGTATTATGAAGTTTTACTAAATTAATTGACAAAAAATTAAAATGATCCCCATGAACAATGAAAAAGAGTTTAATATACTTTAATAGAATTGTAGAATGTGTTTATAAGATTTAAAACAACACTAAAGATCATAGAATTATAGAATGTGTTCAGTATATAGAACATTTACCGAAAAATTCAATATTTTCGTAAAGGTTAACCCATAGATTTTGAGAAAAATTCAA
>NW_013627508.1:0-533 GCF_000695525.1 Brassica oleracea var. oleracea
CGCACTACTCCCCCTGATGTGAACCTCAATGTAGGTTCTACATTCTATGCATCTTGGTGCGTGATCTTTCTTGTATATGTAGGAAGGGAGTAATCGGCCAAGTTCATTACTAAGCCGTATCTAGACCACTTCGACCTCTTAGGTCGTTTCTCATCATGTCTCTTTGACATTGAGTGTCCCGGTAAAGCATGTGTGCTAAATAATGTGAACCATATTGTTCTCAGGGATCACTATTGGGTCGTTGCAAATCGTGTTTGCATCTGTCCATAGTCTAAACTTGATCGTCTACTGTTAACTCTTTACTTTGATCGGATAAACTAAGTACTTATGGACAATGTACTAGACGTGGTTATCATGAACCTGTGTCTCGATCTGGCCGATCCATGTATGGATCATAGACCTCTTCTATACATGTCCACTACTTGTCTCATGAGTGTTCAAGATCAATGATCATTGCTGTGAGTTTACAATCTCTTATTATGGCTTTGCGGTCGAACACTCTCATGGATGTGGACATCGATTTCTTTGCCTTA
>NW_013627509.1:0-533 GCF_000695525.1 Brassica oleracea var. oleracea
TTTTTTCCTTTCCATATGGTTGATTTTCCTTCCGCCAAGATGATATCGCATGTTGGCAGTTACTAATTTTAGTAATAAAATCCTCTGATTGACCTGTTCTGGATTCTGTCCAGCCCGATACAATTGACTCCATTAGCCCCTCTTGGCCTAACCACCTTTTATCAAACCTAAATTGTCCCCTTCTTCTCTTTGATGATCTGTCTTCCAAAAAAGCAATCACAGGGCGATGATCCGATCCCACCATCCTCAAGTATTCTGTATAAGAAACTGGAAACAGTGTGTGTCATTCGTCATTAGCTAAGGCTCGATCCAATCTACATCTGACCATCACCGCTGCATCTGACCATCACCGTTCCTTTCCCTTTGCCTCTCCGGCCTTGCCATGACAATTTATTACCTCGAGCTGGGAATTCCAATAACCCACTATTTCGTATCATATTATTAATAGGAATAAAAGATGTTGCACATCGTAAAGAACCCCCATCATTTTCATGATTCCCAGTAATCTCATTTAGATCTCCTATAATAAACCA
>NW_013627510.1:0-110 GCF_000695525.1 Brassica oleracea var. oleracea
AGGCAGTTTGTCGAAAGGCAAATTCAGCCATCCCCCCTCATTAAAAGGGAGGGGGGGGGGAGTGGATACGTATACTCGTATACTCTCAAACTCGGAAACATCCAACCTCG
>NW_013627510.1:219-533 GCF_000695525.1 Brassica oleracea var. oleracea
AAGACGTCGCGAAAGATGCCTCGAGGGTTACTTCTTCCGAACGACGAAAACGGACACTCCGTCAAAAAATGACGAACATTTTAACACATATCTTGCGCAAAAAAAAAAAACTCTAAACCACATATCTTGCGCAAAAACTCTAAACGACGGCATTTTCCGCCAAGTTCGGTGCTGATCACATCGAACTCTTGAACGTCCTAAACTGACATAGCCATCTCACGAAGATGACTCTCGTACGTCCGACACAAGGATAATAGAGCTATAAAGGAAACCCGAAATTTTGGTCCAGCACTTCCGGTTGGCTTAAAAATTGT
>NW_013627511.1:0-533 GCF_000695525.1 Brassica oleracea var. oleracea
GACCCAAATGTCCACCAGCACTTCCCTGGAGAAAAGGAAGATTAATAATATTCAATCTTCCTCTAAGATAATAACTAAAACAGAGTATTTCAGATCCAGCACTAGAAAAAACAGAGTACTGTATACATCTTCCACAAATATGATCAAACAGTGGTTAACGACTATTGTGAAGTTCAATGCACGTGGTGATATATGTATATTTATTTTTTATAAGTAAAACTGTGAGACCGTTAATGTTTTTTTATTTTCATTTTCTAATTATTCCTTAATTATGACGTGCGCTAAATAATCTCTGTTATAGTTGAAGGAATGCCTCGGGGTTATATACATTTTTATTACTTAATGTTTTTTTAAAAACACATATGTTTTGATTATGTAATAATCACTGTTGTGTTTATCTTTCAATTTTCATGTGAATATTTTTTAAAATTGAGCATGGTAACAACAACAAAAAAACATCCATGATATTTCTTTTGTTTTTATTTCGGACTTTTTGCAGAATTGACCTATAATTTAAAGTCAAACACAAAACT
>NW_013627512.1:0-532 GCF_000695525.1 Brassica oleracea var. oleracea
AGAACTAATGATTTAATGGTTAGAAAGGTAGACTGCAAAATGATGAGTTGTGGCTAAGACGCCCTACGGGTGAATATATATACTGAATAAAATATCTAATGAAGGCAGAGAAGATGAATGGATGAGCAAATAGTGAGCTGCTTGGATTGAATGAAGTCATCAAGAGCAATCACTTAACTGAAATATAATGGTAACGTCGTCCAAGGTGCACATATGGTGGTCTATGGCGAAAAAGTAAAAGCGTTACGTAGTCGGAGACGCAAACTCCATATGACTTAGATAGAAGATAAAACCAAAGACATAGTCTTCGTGGGGAGAAAACGTAATTGAATTCCAAGAGAGGACTCGTAATCTATGTAAGAATCTATAAAAACGAAGACAGAGCTCGCCGGACTTACCTTCTCATCCAGGAAAAACATATTAGGGATCCCGTATAACTGTGGCTATTCATCGCAGAGAAGGGACCGTTTTATAGTTGAGAGTCTCAAGCGGCTACCATTGATGATAATGATGATGTTTAATTCAGAGAGAG
>NW_013627513.1:0-532 GCF_000695525.1 Brassica oleracea var. oleracea
AGTCTCTCTTTTCTTTATTTCTCTCACCATAGTTGCTCCTGCCACGACCCCTTCCTCTGTTACCACGGCCACGTCCTCTGTTCTGTCCTCTCCCTCTTCCTGTATTATCAGTTCCCTTCTGATCGTAGGACTTCTCAGTGTTTGAGTACAGAAGACTTCCTTGTTGCTCAACTGGTGTATAACCTTTTATGCGCTCTTCATAAGCCTTAAGTCTCCCAATTATATCTTCAAAGCTTGTTGTTTCCAAGTCTAACATTTGTTCCAGAGATGCTGTCATGAAGATAAACTTTGGTGGTAGACTATTAAGGAGCTTCTTTACTACTTTAGGACCCTCAATAATCTGTCCCAATGTCGAGGCCTTTGATACAAGCTCTGAGATTTTTTCAGTGAATGCATCGATTGTGTCTGTATCTTCCATCTTCAGACGATCAAACTCATTCATTAATGTTAGGAGTCGAGCCGACTTGACTCGTTCTGCGCCTAGGTTTCTTGATTGTATGGCCTCCCATATCAATTTAGGAGTTCCAAGATC
>NW_013627514.1:0-532 GCF_000695525.1 Brassica oleracea var. oleracea
CTTGGAGCTTTGTTATACTAGGTTCAAGGACCTCCTTCTCTTCATCAGCCTTTAGTAAGTTCCGAGCTACCCAATATCTTGATTTGATTGTATACTGTCCATTTTTAGTATAGTTCCAGCAGAATGTATCCCGGAAATGAATGGTGCTTATGGCCTGACTCCTTATGTAGGGTATATCAGCAGGGTCCACATGGTTCTATATTAGCCCAACATTCCATTCTTTCGTATGCTAGTTAATGAGATCACTGACTCTCATATTCGGATGCAGTGCTGGGGCCAAGGGCCGTGCTGGTCTAGCTAGCGTTGTCAGGATCCAAGGATCATCCCATACCTTAACCTCAATTCTTGAATGTACCTTATGTCTGATTCCCAATAATAATAATTTTTGTATTGCTGAGATACTGGCCCACACATATGATGAGCTATTTACAAAGATTGTTCGTAAAGGCGAACACATTCTATAGTATCTTCCCTTCAATACTCTATGTTGGGGTCAAAATCGGTCACGATGGAATCAATGTCTGAAAGTCCG
>NW_013627515.1:0-532 GCF_000695525.1 Brassica oleracea var. oleracea
CCTGGCAGATAAGGAAGATGAATAGGAGGTGGTTGACCATAAACTGCTTCAAACGGTGAAATTTGAGTCGCCCTGTGGAAGTTGGTATTATACCAATACTCTGCAAGCGGAATCCATTTAGACCATAAGTGAGGTCGATCACTACACATACACCTCAGGTAAGTCTCCAAACATCTATTCACCACTTCTGTTTGGCCATCACTTTGAGGATGGTAGGCCGAAGAGAAGTTGAGTCCCACACCTTGCAAAGCAAACAATTCTTTCCAAAATTCACTCAAGAAGACATCATCTCTATCACTCACAATCGTTCTTGGTATGCCGTGTAAACGAAACACCGTATCCAAGAATGCCTGAGCGACTGTAAGAACAGTATAAGGATGAGCAAGCGTCATGAAATGAGCTGCCTTGGATAGCCTATCAACCACCACAAATATCACAGACTTCCCAAAAGAAAAAGGCAACCATCAATGAAGTCCATTGATATATCAGTCCAAATACTGTCAGGAATGGGTAATGGTTGGATAAGACCCGG
>NW_013627516.1:0-532 GCF_000695525.1 Brassica oleracea var. oleracea
TCATCTGATTCATCTCAACATCTCGGAGAACCCATCACCTCGATCATCTTTGAAAGATCTTTCAGTCAAAGACATCTTCAGCTTCTCGAAATTACGAGCAACGCAAGGGATGTGGTGGAGTGATGTTTCTTGCGCAATAAGCAACCCATCTTATTCTTGCTCTCTGTTCTTTATTTTAGTTATGAAGAAGGCATTCCTGTTTGCCTGGCCAAACAAGATCGACATCGTCTTTGTTTGCTTACGATAATGAGTTCCTTCGATATGATATTCATTGTTGATGCCAAGGCACATTTATACATCTGCAAATACTTCTTCTATTCCGTTGCTACAGTTTCTTATGGTATACTTCATATGAAAGATCTTTCAGAGAATCAAAGACATCTTCAGCTTCTCGGTATTACGAGCAACGCGCAGGATGTTAAGTATTTTCTTAGCCAACTGAAATTAGGTAAGAGTTCGTGTCTAAATATATTTAAATGAGGGTCATAATCTTTATAATGAATTTACGTATATGTATCAGAAGATTTAGGGG
>NW_013627517.1:0-532 GCF_000695525.1 Brassica oleracea var. oleracea
CAAAATGATGGTATAGTGCCTGCATAATAATTTCACGCCCCACCAGGAGTCTTCTTCCTAAACCGTTTTGATCGGGCTTCGAATCCTTAAAATCCTTGAAGTTGAATCTCCATTGCTGAGCAAAGAGATGATCAAGGAAGCACATTCTCTCGCTCCTGAAATGTTGTGGGTTAGTGTTGTACCTCTTCCTCAGCACATTAATCCAAGCATCAATATGCTGCATATAAAATAGAGTACAAGTCAGAAGATATCAGACGACTTAGTGGTAAGTCTTCTACGTAGACGACTTACCAGATGACTTACAAGTAAGTCGTAGACGAATTAAGTCGTCTACGTAGAAGACTTACCAGACGACTTACAAGTAAGTCGTCTACGTCATAGCAGAAAACTTACACAGTCTTCCAGCCACTCTAGGGAGGTTCAGAGGATTTCATACCACCAAGTTCTACTTTTACGTGGTTTTTTATCGACAGATGTTCTATAACAACTGCAAACACAAAATGTTGAAAAGCAATCAGGTTTTATGGGAAAA
>NW_013627518.1:0-532 GCF_000695525.1 Brassica oleracea var. oleracea
TTTGAATTGGATTTGGGGGTTTTTAGTTAGTCTTTCAATTTTTTTTTTGTTTCTCGGTTGCTTCTGTTCTAATTATTTGTTTTCATGATACAGATGGATCCCGAAGCAGAGATAAGAGACACAAAGAGAAGAAAGGAGCACATCGATATGCTTTCATACGTGTGTGATTCAGAACACAGGATTCCGACGAGGGGTCCCTGTGGTGGGAGTATAATTCACGAGGTTTGTGGGAAGGAGGAATACGACACTCTCCCCGGCAAGCGTTTCTTCACCTGCATAAACTACGAGGTAAAAAACGGGTTCTTGTCTTTTAAATTATGTCTTCTGTTTTTGTCTGTTAATTAACAATCTGATATAGTTTATGTGTTGTTACCAAGGCTGATGGTTTTCATTATCGTCAGCCTTGGGTCATTGGTGTGCAGGAGCATATCGAACGGCTCACAAGTCGTGTGGAGGAGGTGGAGGCGGTGATCAAGTGGGTGCCAGAGGTGAATAATAAGATTAAGAGTCTGGAGGTAATCTGACTTCCCAC
>NW_013627519.1:0-532 GCF_000695525.1 Brassica oleracea var. oleracea
CGTGCTTCTTCGTATCCGGCATCTTCTTCGCAAGCTCCATATGCCGACCCCATGATTCTCGAGGAGCTACATGACAAATATGAATTGGGGCATTGGAGGAGCAGAACACCACTATCCTTTCTAAGAATGCAACTATCCGTCCGAAGAATGTCACTATCCTTGCTGAGTTGGCATCCCAGAAGAAGTTCAACACCGAGATAATGCAGAAGCTAGATCGTTTGATGTCTTCGAGTTCTTCTTAGTTTTTTTCGGCTTTTTAAAACTTTCTGAATGTTTTTTCTCTATTTCGGTTTGTATGAATTTTAAACTTTCTGAATGTTTTTTTTCTCTTTCGGTTCGTATGAATTTAAATTCTATAATATTATTAGTTTTAAATTTCTGATTTTTTAAAATTTATTAATTAATTTTTAATATAAAAAAATGTATAAAAATACAAAATTAATTCGTTTTTAAAATTGGTATATTCCGCAGAATTCTGGGCGTCAGAATATACCGACGGACAACGGTTCCTCAGAATATACCGACGAACCAA
>NW_013627520.1:0-306 GCF_000695525.1 Brassica oleracea var. oleracea
ACGGAAGACTTAATTTTAAGTCGTCCAGGGTCAACTAGTCGTCCAGGCGATTTATATTTAAGTCGTCCAGGGTCAACTAGTCGTCCATACAACTTTTATTTAAGTCGTCCAGGGTAAACTTGTGTGCAACTTTTATTGCAGAGATGGTTGCCGGAGGATACAGCAACCGAGGCGAACTCGGTATATAAGATCTTGCCGGAGGATAAAGCAGATGGTGTCACCTCCAAAGAGATTGTTGCTGTCACTTCCACTGATCACCAACCGAGCCTCGCTTCCACCGATCAACAACCGAGCCTCACTTCCACC
>NW_013627520.1:359-532 GCF_000695525.1 Brassica oleracea var. oleracea
CCTGGTTGTATTGGACAAGCGTGCAAAGAGTAAACGAGCGAAGAAACCTGCTCCCACTGTGAGATCTCCTTATACGGCAGAGAAAAAAAGAAGATAAAGTGGCAGCCTATAATCCATTTCCGCCAATAAACAAAGATAAGTTGAAGGAACTCGCTGATTGGTTGAAAACTGAT
>NW_013627521.1:0-532 GCF_000695525.1 Brassica oleracea var. oleracea
AGGTGATCCCAGTTTTCCTGTTTGGGAATATGACTACTTCATTGTCAATCAATTTAAACTTGGATGAATCACGATGTGAGAAGCTGAATTTAGATCCATACAGTAGTGGAGAATCACCACGAAGTTGTATAAATCTTATAGGAGTTAGGATGAAGAACTTATCCCACTTTCAAATCAGGTGATCCCAGTTTTTCTGTTTGGGAATATGACAACTTCTTTGTCATTCTAATCAAACTAGGATGAATCACGATGTAAGAAGTTCTATTTGGATACATAAAGTAGTGGAGAATCACCAGGAAGTGGAATAAATCTCATAGGAGTTAGGATGAAGAAGCTATCCCACTTTCAAATAAGGTGATCCCATTTTTTCTGTTTAGGAATATGACAACTTGTTTGTCATTCTAATCAAACCAGGATGAATCACAATGTGAGAAGCTGTCTTTGGATCCATAAAGTAGTGAAGAATCACCATGAATTTGAATAATTCTCATAAGAGTTAGGATAAAGAAGTTATCCCACTTTCAAATCAGGT
>NW_013627522.1:0-532 GCF_000695525.1 Brassica oleracea var. oleracea
AACTACCTATGGGGCGAAGCAGTTCGACATTCAACCTATATAATCAATAGAATACCGACAAGAGCCCTTAAGAACATGATGCCGTATGAAAGCCTGCGACAAAAGAAACCAAACCTAAGTCACATAAGGGTTTTCGGTTGCTTGGCATACGCAAAGATAGACAGTGCCATGCTCAGGAAGTTAGACGACAGATCTTTGGTTTTAGTTCATCTCGGAACAGAACCAGGATCCAAGGCTTATAGGCTCTACAATCCAGATACACGAAGAATTGTAGTAAACCGTGACGTTGTGTTTGATGAAAAGAAAGCTTGGAATTGGAACAAAACAACTGGGGCAACACGAGATCCAGGGATGTTCCAGATGAAGTGGGGAGAAGTCATTGATGCAGGACAAGGACCAGTTGTGATCAATGCTGATGAGGATCAACAACAAGAGGACAACGAACAGCACAATGACCTAAACGAAGATCAAGAGGACGATATTATTCAAGACGCTATTAATCAAGACGCTCAACCTCAACCTCAACAACCAA
>NW_013627523.1:0-532 GCF_000695525.1 Brassica oleracea var. oleracea
CCATTCTATTTGTTTTACACATTATGAATATGCACATAAGTTTCTATTATCAATCGAACAATATTTAAAAACTCCTAACAAAAAAAACTGAGTATATATAACATAAGAGTTTAAAAAAACATAAAAAAATTGAGAGGAATTTTTTTTAATTACTAGATTGATTAGCAGGAACTTAGTGATCATTACTGTGTGAGAGTCAAATGAAACAATACGATCTCTAACGGTCAAATTAATGACAGGACGTCACTTTCTGTTTGCTTACACATTATGAATACACATAAATTTCTATTATCAATCAAGCAACTTCAAAAATTCCCAAACAAAAGAAAGTGACAAAAAATTAGTTTAAAAATCCGTAGCAGAGACATAATGCCAGTCTTTTAAACAAGATGACCATAGAGATTTCAACATACTTACAGAGAAACTAATAAGGAATTTTATACCGCAGCTGTGTCGGTGATGATGCGGCCAACGGAATCTTGACTTGAAACGGTGCCGATAAAAATAAGTTGTTATCACCACTGTTGATTAG
>NW_013627524.1:0-532 GCF_000695525.1 Brassica oleracea var. oleracea
TATTACGACCAATAGGCTACTAATACTGTAGTCGTTAAGGTCTTGTTTTCTTGTAGTGAATCCCCATCCATCGTCCAATCAATATTAGATACATCTCTGCTTCGGCTTAATTAAGCTCGATTCGATCTTATCTGTATGATTTGAGAGGGTAGATCTATTAGGTTTTCTTGGAATATAGCGATCACGGTGGTGTTCTGGTGTTTGATCGAAATCGATTACATGTTTGGGTTTTGTCTGATTTGTTTATATTCTTATAAATTTGTAACTGAATTAGAACAAAACTAAAAAAAATCAATTTGAATGAATTGAACAAACACAAAATAAACTGAAACGAACACTAACCAAACCGAACACTAAGCGATCCGAACACTAATACAAGTTCTTAGACAGGAGGCTAGTGGTGTTATGATTATGAATGAACCTAGTCATCATCATGGCTTACTGTTGAACCCTTTTGGTGTTGTGAACTCGGCACGTGGTGGTATTCTATATAATGAAAATGCACATGAATAAATGGATAAAACAATGTGAA
>NW_013627525.1:0-532 GCF_000695525.1 Brassica oleracea var. oleracea
ATACAAGTGCTGTGGATATGGGCATTGATAAAGTTGCAGACTAACGCAGAAGAAGTTGTTTCTCAAGAAATCAGCATCAGCAAGAGGTGAGAGGTATGTAATGCTTTTAGTTTTATCCCGGTTATTTATTCTCTCTACACTTTGTTGGAATGCAACTTTTGATGAAATCTGTGCTGTGTCTATGAAACAGGCTGTGGATTTGTTGAGAGCTTCATTGGTGACTTCATGTGCTTTGAGCACTGCTTTAGGCGATTTGATTGCAAAGACGCCAAAGAAGGAACCAGTTTGTGAAACCCAACTTCGAAGAAGCCAAAGGAAGAAACAGAAAGTCAAATCAATGTCAATCCTCCTAAGCTGATCGATCATCTGCCAAAAAAAATAATCTACATTGTCCACCCATTTCTACCATGTTTCCCCTGTTTCTTTAATCCCATTTTCATGCTTCTGACTTTTCGAAGGTTTTAGTTTATTATTAATGAGATGAATCTTTTATCATTCCGACTTAAATAAACAACCATCACTAGTTAAAAAA
>NW_013627526.1:0-532 GCF_000695525.1 Brassica oleracea var. oleracea
ACATTCCACAAGTGTATCAGTCCTCAAGAGATAAACCTATCATGTATGTACTTAAAGAGATAAGTTCAGATTTACTCCCTTGTTTAAGATGGTGAGGAGTGGTCTCTTCATTTCGCCACTTGAGTCCTCACTTGCTAAGCTTAACAACTTCTCCTTTCATCACACAAGCTCACTAACACTCCCCCTTAAGCTTGAGACCGAGTATAGGGAAGGTCCAAGCTTGAAGGTGAGCGCATACTAAGCTTCATGATCAACCTTGTGGGAACACCTCCATCTTCTTCAGACTTGATGCTTACTTCCCCACTTAACCACCATTGCACTGAGGAGATACCTCAGCTTACTCTCCAAGTACTTCTTATTAGAAGCTCATTTCTTATTAGAAGCTCATTGAGTTGCTTTCTTCTTCCCTCTACTTCGGCTGCATCTTCACATGATCAGCTTGCAATGGCCTTGAGGAATCAGGACATTAAGCTTTGAGGATCTTATGGTAGCTCACTTGAATCCCCACCTCAAGCTTGACTTAGTATAGGTG
>NW_013627527.1:0-532 GCF_000695525.1 Brassica oleracea var. oleracea
GTTCTGGTCTACGGGTTACCTAGGTCTAGGACAAGGATACTTTGCAAGTTTGGACTGGAAAATGATCGGGAACAATGGATTTGGTGGTGGGCTCGAACATTTTTGCAGTGCTATCCTACTTGTATCTATTTTTGTTTCAGGTCGCAATCTCTCCCAAAGGAAGAATGGGATAGAGTTGCAATAATTATGGTCCGGAGATTGAGATTACAATGGAAATTCATGGTGATTCATCGGGACAAAGGTCTACTGGCTTTTGCACTACATGGTTTGAGCTTAAGGGGAGAAGCGACATGGAGTAGATACAAACTAAGGCCGCAAGGCCTTGTTTTTCAACAAGTGTGGTGGTGGGAGATATGGTGGGCTATTAGAATTGAGTACCTAGTGGTTATTATAAAAGTATGGTCTTATCTTTGTCATTATGGTTTATATAGTTATAATTTAATATGGTGGAAAGATGGAATGGAAGGGCTGGTCTTGGCTTGGCTTAAATTGATATCGATTGAATTTTTTCGATGGCAAACTTTAGCTCAGA
>NW_013627528.1:0-532 GCF_000695525.1 Brassica oleracea var. oleracea
ATGCAAAAGGGCTGCAGAGACTCGCAATCATCTCTTCTTTGAGTGCTCGTTTTCCACGCAGATTTGGGAATCACTCATGAAGGGGATTTTGCGCAACTCCTACTCAGACAAGTGGGAGGAGCTGGTCAGTCTACTAGCCACATCGCCCATGGAAAAGAAGAAACAGTTTTGTTTCAGGTACACTCTTCAAGCTACTGTCTACATGTTGTGGAGAGAGAGAAACAGAAGACGGCATGGTGAACAGTCTATGCCTGCTACTGTCTTGACAAAACACATCGACAAAGCCATCAGAAACAAACTCAGCTTGGTACAGTCGAAGGGAATAGGAGGGCTTGAAGTGAGTTTGCAATACTGGTTTGGTACTAGGATGTAAATACAGATTTCAGGTAGAATTTTTGGTTCTCTAGTAAAGGAAGTGTAAAGAAATAGGAGTAGTCTTCTTTTCATATAAAGTCTCACTTGATGTAAAAAGGTTTTTGATGAATAAAATTTAGCATTCATTCAAAAAAAAAAAAAAAAAAAAAAAAAAAAA
>NW_013627529.1:0-532 GCF_000695525.1 Brassica oleracea var. oleracea
TATATATATATATATATATATATATATATACATATGGTCGATACCAATAAAATCAGAAAGGATCATATCTTATTATTAAAATACCTTTGGAACTTTATTTGGAATATTTTTCTGTAAAAAAAATGAAAATGCTAATTATATGAGAGTTGCATGTCTGATCAATGGATTGATTACTTTCCCATTATGGATGGTTAGTAAATAGGTCTAATACAACAATTTAAAAATGAGAGATGTTTATACATACATGAGAATAGGATAGGATTCTGATTTATAGCACTATTATAAAATGATGAAATGATTAGGCTGTTCATATTTTCTTAGCTTAACTGAAATTTGCGGTATCATTTTATGATAATGCTGTTTTTGTATTTTCATGAAAATTGTGGAAATTACAATCGATAATCGCAGTAATAAATTATTGTGCATACTAAGAGCATGACCTTATATTAGCTGATTTTGGCCCGTTTGAATTACAAATAATTTGGTTAACTTAGCGAATAAAGTAGAATCATGATCATCTAAAGATAAAATT
>NW_013627530.1:0-532 GCF_000695525.1 Brassica oleracea var. oleracea
AAAATTCATACCCGCGCTGGCGCGCGGATCAGGGTCTAGTTTATATTAAGAAGTCAAACTCGTGTAGGGTTAATGAAACAAAATTAGTTCTGATATTACCTATTTAATTTTGCTTAACTTGCGCTCCAATTATATACTACTAAACTTACCTTAATTTTGTAGACGCTATAATCAAACTTCCATATATATGACAAAATTGAGAAAGATTTTGCAAGGCGCACAACTATTAATTAATTCAAATAATTTGAATCCATAATCTAACTTCCTTATATACAACAGGCAATTATTTGAAAAACATTGTAACCATAATTGACTCCTTATTATATTAAAAAAATTCTCAAATTAAAGGCGTAGCAAATTATTGACTATTAATGTTACCAAAATAATCAAATGTTAAAAAAATCTTAAATTAAAAATATATCAAAGTTATTAGAAGTTTCCTTTTAACAATCATGTGACCGGTTTTCTTTGCAAATCACGTTTTTTTAATATCACCAAGATTTGAATTTGTATTTTAATATTGATTACAATA
>NW_013627531.1:0-532 GCF_000695525.1 Brassica oleracea var. oleracea
ATTAGTCATGTAGAACAGGTTCTGAAGGCGCTCAGGCAGGAAGGACTTTTTGCCAATCTCAAGAAGTGTGTATTTTGCACTGGCCAGTTAATATTTTTAGGCTTTGTTGTGAGCTCACAGGGTCTGAAGGTCGATGAGGGGAAGATCAAGGCCATCCAAGACTGGCCCACGCCGACCACTATTGGGCATGTCCGAAGCTTCCATGGCCTAGCCAGCTTCTATAGGCGGTTTGTCAAGGACTTCAGCACCATTGCTGCTCCCATGACCTCAGTGATCAAGAAGAATGTATCCTTTGTTTGGGGCCCTGCCCAAGAGGAGTCTTTCAACAAGCTTAAATATAGTTTAACTCATGCACCCGTTCTTACACTTCCTGATTTTAATAAAACTTTTGAGATTGAGTGTGATGCATCAGGTACAGGCTTTGGAGCTGTTCTTACTCAAGCAGGCCGACCAGTGGCATTCTTTAGTGAGAAATTGAGTGGAGTTGCCCTCAACTACCCAACCTATGACAAAGAGCTATACGCTCTAGTAA
>NW_013627532.1:0-532 GCF_000695525.1 Brassica oleracea var. oleracea
TCTGCAACCAATGCGGGCTCAACATCCCGTGAGATTGTTCCTTATGAACGATCTCCAACGACAACATCGCCTACCAATGCGGGCTTAGCTGAAACGAGGAGCGGTGAGAGATTAACCTACAGGAAGCTAGCAAGCACCATTGTGACTCCAGTGCGCGCAGAGCAACCCATGGAGAATAATGTTACGTTGCGTGGTAAGGGTGAAGCACGAACGATCGTGTTCTCCCCTTCGGGCAGCGCGGAGACAAGTCACCCTGATGATCTTATCATTGGGGCGCTGAGCAATATGGAGCTAATGGATCAGTCGGAGGGAGCACTAGCGGCTGATGGAGCTGATGGTAACGATGGTGATGACCTGCTAGAGCTTGATCTTATGGTTTTGGAGGAGAGTAAATCCCAGCCGAGGCCTATCGAAGACTCGGGACGTAGCTCCTGGAGGGCTACAAGAAGTAAGAAGCCAGGCGTAAGGCGCAATACCCCTTTGGGTATCAAAAATAGGAAGTTTGAGGTCCTTCGTAGGGGATCTCCAAGTA
>NW_013627533.1:0-532 GCF_000695525.1 Brassica oleracea var. oleracea
CAAGTGGGTTATTTAATCCGGTTCTTGAACAGAAACTTGACGATATATGTAACACCCCGATTTACATAATAAAATGTTACGATAAATAAATAGCTCTGATACCAAAATGTAACACCCGTCACTTTCGAAATATAATAAATAGATAAAAGCGGAAATAAAATAATAATACAACTGAAATAATAATAATCTTCCTATCATAATATAAAAGTCAATACGATACCAAAAGGCCTAAAAGCCCAACATCGATAACATCTGAAATATAAAATACGACATAAACCAAAAGTCTGAAATAGGAATAACATAAACGATAAAAGTCCAAAGGCCTAAAGGCCCGATAAAGATAAAAGCGGTAAAAGCGGTAGAAGCCCAAAAGCCCAATAGCACCGGTTCGATAATCACTCATGCTCGTCGGTCTCACCTGAAAAGGGGAAAGAAGGAGGGGTGAGCAACAGGGGAGTTGCCAAGCGAGGTATGGGATGCTAAATCGCAAACCACAGACTGAGTTCATAGCGCTACTAAAATGTAGGCCTAG
>NW_013627534.1:0-532 GCF_000695525.1 Brassica oleracea var. oleracea
TCCTATGAGATTTATTCAACTTCCTGGTGATTCTCCACTACTTTATAGATATCCCAACCAAGCTTTGTACATAGCGATTCACCCTGGTTTGATTAGAATGACGAAGAAGTTATCATATTCCCAAACAGGGAAACTGGGATCACCTTATTTGAAAGTGGGATAACTTCTTCATCCTAACTCCTATGAGATTTATTCAACTTCCTGGTGATTCTCCACAACTTAATGTATCCAAATGAAGGTTATTACATCGCGATTCATCCTGGTTTGATTAGAATGACGAAGAAGTTATCATATTCCCAAACAGGGAAACTGGGATCACCTTATTTGAAAGTGGGATAACTTCTTCATCCTAACTACTATGAGATTTATTCAACTTCCTGGTGATTCTCCACTACATTATATATCCAAATCAAGCTTTGTACATAGCGATTCTTCCTGGTTTGATTTGAATGACGAAAAAGTATTCATATTCCCAAACAAGGAAGCTGGGATCACCTTATTTGAAAGTAGGATAACTTCTTCATCCTAACTC
>NW_013627535.1:0-136 GCF_000695525.1 Brassica oleracea var. oleracea
GAGGATTTTGGTATCAAGCTCCCATTGGAGGTAATTATCTCCGGAGATATTGAGGGAAGCATATTCAAGGTTGTTCATTTTCGACATCTGAATCAAATATCCATAAAGGAGTAAGGATTCATAATATAATTCAGGA
>NW_013627535.1:245-532 GCF_000695525.1 Brassica oleracea var. oleracea
TGTCAATCAATATGGATGGATTTAAAATGCATCATGGACAAGACAAATAACTTTTATAATGTTCAAGATATTTGTAAACCAAAGTAGATTTTCAAAATCGGTTAAAACTTGGTTTATAATTTTGAATAAAGCAAATGTACTAAATTTTAAATGGAAACCGATTTTGTCTAACTATATGCAAACAGTGTGAATCATTTAGATGCAAACAACATGAACCACTTCAGACGCACTAGTATCATCATTGCTAAAGCTATGCGAACATGTATGTTTGGTTTCAATTATGTGAT
>NW_013627536.1:0-532 GCF_000695525.1 Brassica oleracea var. oleracea
AAAAGCATTATAAGTTTTAAACATCCAAACATAAAGCATTCTCCTACATCCAAACATAAAGCATCCAAAATACTTAAATTAACATCTTAAATACATAAGGCTTCTCCTAGGCTAAGCCTTTGTTTTTTCCTCTGCCTCCACAACTTTCTCACTAGTTTTTTCCTCTGCCTCCACAATTTCCTCACTAGTTTTTTTTCTCTAACTCCACAGCTTTCTCAATAGCTTTTTCCTTGGCTTCCACCACTACTGGCCACGTATTTGGTGGTGAATGAACTACTCTCTTCGCAGCCATTGCCTTAGTCCTACCACCAGATGGTGGTGTTGGAGTTTTATCTGCCTCAACCCGAGGCTCATTGATCGGAGACTCAAAACGAGGCTCACTGTTTGGAGACTCAGATGCCTCCACTTTCTCATCATCCTCACTATTCTCAATGCTTTCCTCATTGGTTGCAGCCTCTTTCCTTTCGTCATTTGCTTGATCCTCTTCAGCCTCAGCTGCCTCTACTTTCCTCCATAGTTCATCAGCCTGTAC
>NW_013627537.1:0-532 GCF_000695525.1 Brassica oleracea var. oleracea
AAATTGTTTTATCTTCTTCTCATGTAATTTGTTTGTCCCTGGATCTCTGTTCTTACTGTTTTAATTATGTTGTTCTGGTTCTTGTTCATATGACGAATGTCACTAAGAAAATATATTTCGGAATTTGTTTTTTGTTAATCCCGTATTATTCTCATTTTTTTCTAACAAACACTATTCATACAGTTCTTTCTCTTACGTTTTCGGTTTGGTTTTCATTTATTGTTTTTAGTTTCAACTTATCCGTTATAAAATTATTTTTTTTAAAGGTCTTTGTCCGCGTTGTATGTGTTAATAAAAAATGAACATATCTTTCTCTTCGTCAGCTTTATAACATGCTTTATGATTTGGAACATTTTTATTTTTGGTTTAGATTTTATTCTTCTATATATTAATTTTCTCCATGACATATAGTTTTAATTGTTCTGCACTATGTTCATATAGTATGCGTTAGAAAAATAAATTTAGGTCTTGGTGCTTTTGTTTGATTAATCGGCTATACTTCTCATCCATGAAGTGTCATCGATTTCGATCG
>NW_013627538.1:0-532 GCF_000695525.1 Brassica oleracea var. oleracea
TTCAATGAAAAGTAAAATTATATTTTGTTTAATTTGATAAAAATGAATTTTTTTTTAATTTAAAAAACATTAAATTAGTAAAATCAACATATTATATGAAGATTATATCAATAAAATAAATTATGCATATGTTATTAATTAAATTATATAATTTACATATAATTATATTACTATATTTTAATTGATTGGCTTTTTCGGTTTGATCGGTTTATATACCAAACATTTTCATATGCCACGGCTTCTTAAGAATAACATTCATTCGGTATATTCGGTATTATCAAATCCAAATCACTTTCTCTATTTCGGTTTGGTTCAGTTTTTGTTGGTTTGCTTTTACCGGGTTGAACACCCCTATTTGCAATATATATCATTAATGATGTAAAACAAATACAAAAATACATGAATTAAAAAATTTAAATGATGGATCTTTTTTAAACATCTTATTTAAATGATAGATCAAATAAAAAAAATTAGGAATGTAAAAGGTTATGAATTCTGTTTTAATGGTTGCATTGTGTTAGTGTCTAAAGTA
>NW_013627539.1:0-532 GCF_000695525.1 Brassica oleracea var. oleracea
AGCAGGTGTGGGAACGTTTGACTAGATATGGACTAGCGAGATCAGAATCTTGGTTTATTATTAGGGATCTAAATGAGATTACAGGAAACCATGAAAAAGAGGGAGGATCTCTGAGAAGTGCCGCATCATTTGTCCCTTTTAATAATATGATTAGGAAAACTGGTTTACTGGAGTTTCCTGCAAAAGGAAATAAATTGTCATGGAGGGCGACGAGGTAAAGGAAAAGGGGCAGTGGCGGTAAGATGCCGACTAGATCGCGCACTAGCGAATGAGGAGTGGCACACGCTATTTCCATGTTCCCATACTGAATATCTGAATATGGTGGCATCAGATCATCGTCCACTAGTGGCTTATCTGGAAGATAAGATTGTTAGACGAAGAGGTCAATTTCGATTTGACAAACGATGGGTTGGTAAGGAAGGTCTAATGGAATCAATTATGATGGGTTGGACGGAACATAATGAATATAGGGGAAATGGATTAGAGGAAAAGATTAGTAATTGTCGCCAAGCCATTTCAAAATGGCGGAAAA
>NW_013627540.1:0-164 GCF_000695525.1 Brassica oleracea var. oleracea
TGGGTGAATGGATAAAGCATTAGAAATATGCAAGATATCAACTCCCCTAAACTTGTTCTTTACTTTTCCACAAGTGAACTTTCTAGAACTCATAGGGAGAGATGTTTGAAGGTGGGAGCTCATAGCCAAAAGAAACACAACTAGCACTCAATTCAACATCTAAT
>NW_013627540.1:343-532 GCF_000695525.1 Brassica oleracea var. oleracea
ATCTTTAAGGTGGTTTACTCTCGAAACAAGTAGACTTGACATTGCACATAATATATCTAAGAAAGGGATCAACTCATGCATACAATGCTCAATCTCCATTGCTCTACCTTTTTCCCAAACATACAATTACACAATCATTCCTAAATGTCAAACTCAACTCACATCTCTCACCAAAAGATCCTAAGAACA
>NW_013627541.1:0-532 GCF_000695525.1 Brassica oleracea var. oleracea
TAAACTGAATGTGATTTTTATGTTCATACTTCTTTGAATTTAGTTTACGTTCATTTAATGTTTTCTTCTGATTTAGAGTCTCAGGCTGGAAAAATGGATCTGAGAGCGAGTGGATCCACATGGAGATCAAAATCCAAATCAGAAGCCAAGGATTCTTATGAATAAAGATAAGAAGAGATGCGAGAGACGTGACCAACAGTTTCTCCAACAAAAGCCAAAGATATCAAATAATTACGCGGAGGAGGACATGTCCATGAAGCTACATTAGAGAAGATATGTGGAAAAATATCAAGGAAATAAAATTACAAGAAGCGAAACTAAAGGCTGGCCAGTAGAGGAAATCTCACTCTAAACAGGTTGGAACAAAAAAAAAACATCAAGGTTAGAGTTTTCATCAAGAGCATCTGAAAAATGTGGAGTTAGAGCTATTGCTGACGGAGAACTCGAACTTTTGATGGAAGCAGTAGATGGAGGAATGAGAACGGAAGGCTTTGCAGTAGTGAAATAACTGACTCGATCCTCAAAAGGATTT
>NW_013627542.1:0-532 GCF_000695525.1 Brassica oleracea var. oleracea
GGGGATAGACAAGCTCGAACATTCCTTGCTCCTAACAACCCATTAAACCCTTCTAGAGTACTCAACCAACCTTGCCCAGAGAAATCATCATTCTCTTTCCAGGATCCATCTGTAAAACACCATCTCCCTGGAATTGATGGGGGAGTCGTAACCTCAACTTGGGACGCTATCCTGGTCTCGGTCATTACCTGTGCATCAGCCCAAAGTCTTGACTCTGTTTCTGCCAATTTGAGGGTGTCCATTGGTTCCATGTCCAAATTGCTAAAAACTTTATTGTTTCTTCCTTTCCAAATATACCAAAGAATCCATGCAAATTGATGATCCTCCATCGGTGGGGAGACTCTCCAGAAGAGGTGATCCATATTTGTGAACAGAGAGGTCGTTGGGAACATGGTTGGATTTGATGGTATCTTGGAGAGAGCCCAAACCTGAAGTGCTGGAGTACATTCAAAAAACACATGGTTGATCGATTCTTCATCCGCTCTGCAACGGGCACAACATATATCTCCTTGTATTCCTCTCGCTTTCAGAT
>NW_013627543.1:0-532 GCF_000695525.1 Brassica oleracea var. oleracea
TCCCCGATTCGTCAGATTCGGTTGTAGAGCAATCGGTATCACCCGACATCTCACATTCTCCGCTTCGGGATTTCTCTTTCGACCGGTTCCCTGACTCATCAGATTCATCACCCTCTTCAACATCTAAAGCTGCCTGCATTATGTCGTCAATGGTTGAGAACACGTGAACCCCAAGCTCTGCCCGTATCTCCTCGCGTAAACCATCTCGATATATCATTACCAAGGTCTCCTGTTGGTGTATTTCAAGGAGTTCGGATTTTAGGAACAATGTATTGTATTCTCTAACTGTAGAATCTCCTTGCTTCATTTTAAGGTTGTGTGTTCATAAACAACCGAACCATTCGTTCTATTTATATGTTTGTGGGAAATAAGTTAAACATAGTTAGGCACCGTTTCGTGTTATACAACCGTTGTATATTGGATCCCACATACATTACAAATCACCCACCGTAAATGACACAATTGTTCCGATAAACGACCCCATGTACATTACAAAAGATATTATATAACATTACATCAAATTGAAGATAAG
>NW_013627544.1:0-532 GCF_000695525.1 Brassica oleracea var. oleracea
GTTCAGTTGCAGTACTTAGGGATCGAATCCACAAGGAGCTAGGGAACTTATTAAATCAAGTCAAATTATTAATTCTAAGTGTTTGTTATTTTACGGTTTAAAAGTAAATAGCAATCCTAATTGAGCAAGTCTATTGCTCGACTAACAAGATGATTGGGGGTGTAACTTATTGGAAGATATTAGATGCAGGGTTTCTATTCAGGTGTTGGAGATTATAATTCTATAGATGCCTAACAGTTGCATGCATGATATATTAGAGCTCAACTACTTAATCACAGTGATCAGCGATAGCAATGTTTCACTGGTTAACTAACTAAATCTTGGATCTCAACTATCGTCTTTTGATCACAAGAAAGTGTCGATCGATGATCATATAGGGATATCGATCGATACACCTTTCACAATATCAATCGACTGTCAGAAGACAATATCGATCGATGCTTCTAGCTAAGCCCTCGGCGCAGGTTGATAATGCTCACTAGTCCCCTAGATCAGCGGTTAGCATCTCTCTAGCAGTCCTAGCATGACAGAT
>NW_013627545.1:0-332 GCF_000695525.1 Brassica oleracea var. oleracea
TCTTAACACCTTTAACAACAAATCCCTTTGGCAAAGGATGTTAAAAGTTTAGGAGAGTTGGTTCACACATTTCATCAAACACCTTCCGGGTATGTAATGCCTAGAGCTCAACTTTAGAGAGGTCAACTCTAAAATTGCATTAAAAGCCCTCTACTAGCAAGGAATAGGATTGATCTATACCTAAACACTTTAGATCTAGCTTAATCACCCTTAATCTCCCTAACCCATGAATCCAAAGATGACTACTCACTACTCTCCATGATGAGCCCAAGAATCAAAGATGATTTGGTGCTAAACATGATAAGAGATTCAAGCAATCACAAGAGAGAAAT
>NW_013627545.1:439-532 GCF_000695525.1 Brassica oleracea var. oleracea
TGAACCTGGTTTAACCCAACAAACCTGGGTTAACCAAAACACAAACTGGTAATTATCTGGTCAAACACGAAATATGTTGACTTTCTTGACTCG
>NW_013627546.1:0-532 GCF_000695525.1 Brassica oleracea var. oleracea
CATAGTTGCATCCTTCACCAACATATGATGAAGTTCAAAGAGGTTTTTCAATATTTATCTCTTTAGGAGAAAACTACGATGATGATATTTACACATGTATGACATCAATCATTACATAGTAAACCAATAGTTCGAAGAGAAATTGGGGTTTTCATTTGAATGGACTCACAATTAATACTATGAAACATCATTTTCATTTGAATAGAAACAATAATATTGAGTTATCGGTTTGGTAGATGATAAAAAAAACGGTTTGGTTTGCAGAGTCTTGACAAAAAAAAAAGACAATAATAATCATGAGCCATAATTTTTTACTTGGAAACCAAATCATCCTTATCCATAAAGATAGATTTTAGAAACCAAAGACAATCTAACAACACAAGTCTTTTCGAGATTGTATAAGTATTAGGCTAAGCATGGTTTTTCGAGTAAGCTTTAGGATATGAATAGAACCCTTTCTGATATTGATTTTCAGGTTTTGAACCTATGATTTTAATTAAATATTTAAATGGGACTCATTCAGATCTTACAA
>NW_013627547.1:0-532 GCF_000695525.1 Brassica oleracea var. oleracea
AGTTAAGAAACTGTTTCTTAACTTTTAACTAAAAAAGCTAAGAGCCGATTCTTAAATAAGGACTTTAAGAAACAGTTCTTAACCTTTTTAGTTAAAAGCTAAGAAACAGTTTCTTAATTTCCCGCTAAGAACTTCACTCTAAGAACCCCGAGTTAATCATGGTCTTATAACTTCAGTTGTCAGTTTTCTCCAGTCCTTTAACTCTTGGAACACATCGGTACCCAGCATAATAAACTGGTCCATGCTATAACATACAATGCGACTTACTCAAGAAAACCTGTAGTGTAAATATGTATAGCTAGAAATACCATTTTGGCAATCACAGAGGGAAAAGAAATCACGCGCACCACGCGCCTAACCCCTTTTCTCTCACGACACGAACTCTTTCATTCCTCCTCCACCGTCGCCGATCTCGGCGGCGGCCCACACCCGCCACCATGGCAAGAAAGAAACCCCCCAAAAATAAGCCTCCGGTTCGTCTCCCTACTGGAACAACCAAATCCTCCAACAGTTCAGTCAAAGTTGCGACGCC
>NW_013627548.1:0-532 GCF_000695525.1 Brassica oleracea var. oleracea
AAGAATTTTTCATCAATATGTTGTATTTTAAAATAATTTTCTTAAAACTTCTAGGAAAGTTTTCATTTTTTTAGAAATATTGTAGATTTCGGTTTTGTGATTTAGAAATTAGGATAACAAGAATATTAGTGGATAGATGAGTATTCATTAAGAATTTTCCATCAATATGTTGTATTTTTAAATACTTTTCTTGAAAACTTCTATTTTTAGAAAGTTTTCATTCTTTTTGAGAAATATTGTCGATTTGGGTTTTGTGATTTAGAAATTAGGATAACAAGAATATTTGTGGATAGATGAGTATTCTTTAAGAATTTTCCATCAATATGTTGTATTTTAAAATAATTTTCTTAAAAACTCCTATATTTGGAAACTTTTCATTTTTTTGAGAAATATTGTAGATTTGGGTTTTGTGATTTAGAAATTAGGATAACAAGAATATTTGTGGATAGATGACTATTCATTAAGAATTTTCCATCAATATGTTTTATTTTTAAATAATTTTCTTAAAAACTCCTATTTTTGGAAACTTTTC
>NW_013627549.1:0-532 GCF_000695525.1 Brassica oleracea var. oleracea
ACCCTGACCTTTGCAAACTCTTCCAGAGCAGTCCCATATGGAACCATTCGCAGCCTTCATGTTCAAGTAAGGGAATGTGTTGTTCCTGCTTAGTTTCAAGTTGTTGAGATGAACAAGGATCATGAGATGCCTTTGATATTTGGAAGGACATTCATGGCTACTGTTGGAGCAACCATCGATATGCCCAACAAGAGAGTCTGCTCTCCAACATCAACAAGAAAGTTTTCTACAAGGCTGTACCCACCAAATCTTCCTCATCACACGCCTCTTGCATCTCAGTGTTTGATGTAGAAAAGCTGAAGGTTGTTCCAGAGAAGGAGCATGGTGATAAGGGTGAGAGCAGGCTGTTCTTTGATGAAGATCCTTGTTGGGGTCAAAAACGGTTACGACGAAGTTAACGTCCAAATCCCCGAAGAAGAAAAACATAGAAAAATTCTTCGATAAATATTTTTTCGAAATAGATTCTTCTTTACGAAAAACCTTTACGGAAGAAATGCGAATCATCGGACAAGAGCTCGAGAAGGATCGTTAC
>NW_013627550.1:0-532 GCF_000695525.1 Brassica oleracea var. oleracea
TAATTGACAGAATGACACGTAAAAACTGACTTTTCAAATAATATTATCTTAACAAAAGACTTTTGCGAATTTGACTTTCCATTAAGAGCTCTTTCATAATGTTATTATAAATTATATCATTTTTTATAAATTATACAAGATTTTGAATTTTGTTATACATTATATATTATACACTTTTTACCGATGTTTACAAGAAAATATTTAAATCTTAAATCTTTTGTCTTTGGAACTCTATTTATTTCAATTTGACAACTTCTCAGCAGCAAATCATAAATTAGAGAATTTGTACTCCCTACACATAGCTTCCCTCCTATTTGCACTCTATACTCTATTTCCCACCAATTTTCTTCCCCCATCATTACCATTTTCTCCCAATTCAATGGTATTCCACTATTCTTAGGATATTGAGCTAATTTGCTCTTTTAAATATTCTTGATTCAAAATTTTGATAAACAATAGTATCTTAGTGTGTTCAATTCCAAACTAAAAAACATGTTTTGAAAAAATAAAAATAATTGTGATTCATTTTGTA
>NW_013627551.1:0-532 GCF_000695525.1 Brassica oleracea var. oleracea
CCTCCGTGATCACTCTTGATCTGCACGATGCCACCCTTTTCTTGTTTAAGTTGCAAGGCCAAGATACGGAAGCTCTCCAACGCGTCAGACTTATTTCTCAGGAAGTCCACCCATGTATATCTGAAAAAATCATCTACTAGGACAAAGATGTATTTTTTCCCTGCAATGCTGTATGGAGTAATAGGTCCCATAAGATCCATGTGTACTAGCTCGAGTATTTCCTTGGATCTAATCTCTGAAATTTGTTTGTGCTGGACCTTCACTTGTTTACCTTGACTGCACCCTCCACACACTGTATCGGTTTGTTTTTCAAGTTCTGGAATTCCCCTAACAACTTCAGCGTTAATTAGTCGGGTCAGTCCATTAGTATTCATATGTCCGAGCTTCCTGTGCCACAGATCCAATTTAGACTCCTTAGCTGAGTAGCATAAATGTGACGGCTTCCACATGTAATAGTTGTTTCCTGACCTTACTCCACATAGAATAACGTTCCCTTTAGCATCAACAGCTCGACATTCTTTGCTGTTGAAGA
>NW_013627552.1:0-531 GCF_000695525.1 Brassica oleracea var. oleracea
GATTTTTTTAACTACTCTCATGAAGAGTTTTGTATTTGAAGGGAGTATGTTCCCTGTTTAAAATAAATGTGTTTTGACTTTGCGATGTACTAGCCCTTTTGGAATTTTCCAATATATTTCTGTTATGTACCTTTTCTTTCCCAAGGATAAAGCGTCAACGAGTCGGAGAGAGTGCGAGTAAGTTCTTCATTTCTTACGCCGTAGCGGATCGTAATGCTCGGAGTTTCATTAAGATAAGAATATTCGAGGGCTAATACTGGCGGAGACTCATAAACGTCTAAGTATTAACGAAGAGACAAATTTTTGTATCTCGTATCAATGATACTTTTCCTTTGAGAGATGAGAGTGGAGTTAGGGCAAGACCTAGGTTTACTTTCGTGTTTGGAGTTATGCGGGGTCGATCTCGGCTTACTTAACTTGATGCGATTTCTTCCTGATTCCGTCTGATATTGAAATCTGCAAAAATTTCTCGGCTTATGTGACTTGCACCGATCGGGAACCAAACATCTCTCCTAAGACAAATCCCAGACC
>NW_013627553.1:0-531 GCF_000695525.1 Brassica oleracea var. oleracea
CTAAAACAGATTAGTAAAAAAATCATCATTATCATAAGAAAGAAAGAGAGTGGTGAAGTACATGCTGCAAGACAATAGCTTCTTGAGAACAGGTAGGAAACTGCATTATCATGATTCCAACCATTAGTAGACACTACAAAGCATACCAGTATCTGGTGCAAACCAAAACATGGTTACATCTAAAAAATATTAGCTGGTTGAGAACAATAAGTAGCAAAAAAATGACAAATCAGCAGGGTCGTTTACTCACCAACCATGTATGAGCATGCAGAGTAACTGCAGCCAAAAAAAGAGCAATCTTGAAGGTAGAGACTGCCGCCAACAGCCTCAAGATCTTCACCACGTGCATCATTGTCCTTGAAACAAAGATTATGTAAGATGTAAGTAAGGTATGTAGACAGCAGAAAACAACACTAAAGCAATGCACTTTCACAATGACCCCCATAACTGGAGCTGGTTATAAACACAAAACACTCAACTTAAGACTATAGAAATTGCGTTTGAGCAATGAATCCCTTTTGAAGAAAAAAA
>NW_013627554.1:0-531 GCF_000695525.1 Brassica oleracea var. oleracea
CGTACCGCCTGTTTTGAATGAACTGCGAAAGAGTTTTGGTTGCAGTGCTCCATAGAGCCAGAGTTTATTTAAGCCATCAGGCTTGAACCAGGCCGCTTCATCGTCACCAGTAGGAAGAGTTGTGCCATCAATGTGTCCAGAGACATCAAAGGCAAGACAGTGAGTTCATGCCACACATCATAATTATGATCGTCTAGATCAAGGATTAGCGGAATGTAGTTTTTGATGTTTGTAACACCAAATGCTCGTTCATGATGAACCGGAGGAGCAGCCATGAGAATCGAAGTGAAAAGAAAGAGAGAGAGAAAGAGAGAAGAGAAAAGAGAACAAGAAGAGACAAGATCAAGAAGATCGAGTAAGAAGAGAAGAGCACCTAGGCTCTGATACCATGAAATTTGATGAATCTCCTTGAGGAGAGTAGTTCTATTGACAAGGCATAAATAGCCATGGTTGTTACACACTGTTACACAAATATCGTAACTATCAAATCTACAAAGATTGTATCTTATCTACTAACAGAATATCCTATTC
>NW_013627555.1:0-531 GCF_000695525.1 Brassica oleracea var. oleracea
TTTCCACCTGAAACATTCAAAATTAATCATTTACCACTTTATTATTTTTACATAAAGGTGATTAGGGTTAAAAATTGCCTCATCAGGCCAAACCAAAATTCAACATATATAGTGGACCATGCACATTATTGCAGTGTGTATATCACATTTATGACGATAATATATATCTAGTCCGTACAGCATTCAAAAGACTAACACGTCTGTCAAATTAATTAAGTTCAACTTGAAAATTTTAGTATCATAAAATGATTTAACTTTTGAATCAAGTTCATGCAGTTACTAACGTGATAATGAAAATTAATGTACGGAGAAAAAAGGCAAGAGAAAATCACCCGCTTAAATTCAACAAAAGCAATAAAGGTTTGGTGATGACAGTATCCAATAAGCCTCACATGCTGAATCTACAAGAAAATAAATATGACGTAAAATCCAAAAACACAACATAGTACGAAGTATAAACAATCTAATCTGCCTAGCCATAACCAAATATGTACCTCCCCACATGCTGTTTTAAAGAAATCTTCCAGTTCC
>NW_013627556.1:0-531 GCF_000695525.1 Brassica oleracea var. oleracea
TTTCTGTGCTTTCATCTTTACCTATGTCTTTATCTACCAATAAAAGCTCGCATTCTTGTGATGTTTGTTATAGAGCTAAGCAAACTCGTGAAGTTTTTCCAGAAAGTATTAATAAATCAGATGATTGTTTTTCTTTAATTCATGTCGATGTATGGGGACCATATCGCATTCCTTCGTCTTGTGGAGCTGTATACTTTCTCACAATTGTAGACGATTTTCTCAAGATCTGTTTGGACGTACTTAATGTTGGCAAAGTCAGAAGTTCGAACAATTCTTACAAATTTCATTGCCTATGCAGAAAAACAGTTCGGTAAAGTGGTAAAGATGGTAAGAAGTGATAATGGCACAGAGTTTATGTGTCTCTCCGATTTTTTTCGTGCACACGGCATCATTCATCAGACCTCATGTGTCGGGACTCCTCAGCAGAACGGCCGTGTCGAACGTAAGCATCGTCACATTCTCAATGTGTCTCATGCGCTACTGTTTCAAGCAAGCTTACCGATCACGTTTTGGGGAGAAGCTGTCCTAACT
>NW_013627557.1:0-531 GCF_000695525.1 Brassica oleracea var. oleracea
ACCATATATTCAAAATTGGTGGTAACGAATTGGCTTTTGCTAGAATTTGGTGTGAGTTCAGTGTTCTTGATCATTATCAACCTAATACGAATTTGTGTATATAGTTCTTTGAATGGAAGGAAAAAACTTACTGTATTTATAAATGCTCGTTAATTAAATTTTACGTTGATAATAACAATCACACATATACAAGGGAACTTATCCGAGCGCTATATATATTGTCAAACATAACCACGTTTCTATGGTTGGATAGCACAAGACGTTCAGTGGATCTCTAAGAGACTCGAATTCGAATCTACTGCTAATTTAGATAAACATGGCATGCGGTTACTTGGATTTTCAAATTTTTTCTCCGGAGAAATGATCACCCACTACTTTTTTTTATATTGTCAGACATGATTATAACAAGAAAATTTCATGTAATTGTTTTATACAAAACAGTACATTGATTATAAGTGAACCCGCTATTTAATAGCCAACATTTATTAAATAAATTTGTCCGTTTATTTTTCATGTCACCAGAAATGTTAC
>NW_013627558.1:0-531 GCF_000695525.1 Brassica oleracea var. oleracea
TATCCATCCCTGCTCGCATATCCAGAGGTTGGGTAGAAAGCCAGATTTCATCAATGCGGATCATGTTGCAAGTGCCTTGAGTAATTCTGCTAAAGCAGATATTTCTGATACTTGCCATTTCAAGCCAATTTCTGCTTTTGAGTGGGGTAAAGTAATTTGAACCGTTAACATGTCAGTAGGAGTAGGATCTAATGGTGCAGAGCAGGATAAGGCAATAAATGCAGGTTTATTCGGTAGTGGTGAGCGATCATTCCCAGGCTTAGCATCAATTAAGCGAATCCATTTGGATACAAGATTTGTATTCAATCCATGTTGCAAAGCGACCGAAGCAATTGAAACGTCCGGTGCTTTACAAGCCTGAACGATCTGCTGTTTAAATTCAGCACTGTATGTTCTTCGTTTTTTCGCAAGAGATGCGATGGATGTCTGGTGATTTGTAGTCATAAATTTTAGTCCCCACTTGTTTTTAAGTGGGGACTAAATTAAGGCTTATAGGATGAATTCATAAGGTGTGTTCAGCGGACGCTTACC
>NW_013627559.1:0-531 GCF_000695525.1 Brassica oleracea var. oleracea
TCTGAAGGGCCATCTTTGACCAATCTGCATGGAAGACTGAGTCTTTGGCTCATTAATTCAGATCTGGTCAAATTTGTATTTTCCATGCATTGTTTTTCCACATTTTCTTTAATTGTCTTTGACTACAAAACACTATAAATATGTAGTTCCTTTGATGAATAAAATAAGTTCAGTTTTGGTTGTTTATTTTGTTTCTTCTCTGAGTGAGAGAGAGAGTTCTTTAGCTACTTCATTGGTGTGAACCGGCTTGTTGATTTGGTGGTCAGCAAATTCATCTTTGTGTGTTGTTTGGTGGTTAGCCAACACATTCATTCTTTCTTTGGTGGTTAGCCTTAGATCGTGGGTATATCAAGAGTCATTCCGCATCTCTTGACGATCCTTTCAATCCATCTCAGTTCCAGAAGTGCCGTTTGCCTTCTCGGATCATATCCAACACCCAGCTAAAGTGATCCTCCCTATCTTAGGGTTCTTCACTTTCTGATTTCACATCCCTTGTCTTTGAAGCTTTACGGTTTCATAGCAGCAAGGCTT
>NW_013627560.1:0-531 GCF_000695525.1 Brassica oleracea var. oleracea
AAGGGTTTCCTCGGAATTTCCTCAGAATATTCCGAGGAAATTCCGAGAAAGTAGGGTTTTTAAATCGAAAACAACGTTTTACGGTTTGAATAACACTTGTATAACCCTTTTTAAGTGTCTTAGACTGATTATGAAGTCAAAAATTTGTTCCTTACCCTATAATAAACACTTTTCCGACTGTATGAACGAAATCCCCACAACATAAGAGAAACACTTATACACTTTAATGAACGGTAAAGGGAATACTTACAATTCGTTTTGAAATTTTGTTATTTCATGGTTTATGATCATCTATACAAAGAATCCTCAATGGTATGCATTACAATTGTATAAGAAATGAAATACGGTAAAAAAAATCGATGTTTTGAAACCCCAAACACTAGTTCCTCGGAAATTCTTCGGAATATTCCGACGGAATTCCGAGGAAGATAAGGGTTTTCGCGGAATTTCCTCGGAATATTCCGAGGAAGTAGGGTCTTTAAACCAAAAACAACGTTTTTCGGTTTGAATAACACTTATATAACCCTTATT
>NW_013627561.1:0-531 GCF_000695525.1 Brassica oleracea var. oleracea
CATCCTGGTCATAGATAGATCACCCAGGTTCGGGTTCATAAGCAGTGGCAATTGCCCTATGAAGACTCCCTTTCGCTACAGCTCCGGTGGGTTCCCTTAACCAAGCCACTGCCTATGAGTCACCGATGTATGGATCCACGGATCTATGTGTCTATATAGATCCTGTTCATGGATTAACGAAAATGTGCAAACGCTCTATTTACCTCTGCCATTCTATGAGTCTCTTCCCTTTTGCGTATGGCATCGCCACTCCCTTTGGCAGCATCCACTAATTCGGAACTTAATTTGAAAGCCATATTTCGACCCGGACGTTTTCGGGATGCCCCTAATAACCAACGAATGGCAAGTGCTTTTCCTTGCGTGGATCCTATTTCAATGGGAACTTGATGAGTTGATCCGCCTACACGTCTTGCTTTTACTGCTATATCGGGAGTTACTCCACGTATTGCTTGACATAAAACAGATAGTGGATTTGTTTCTGTTGTTTGTTGAATCTTTCTCAAGGCTCGATAGATAATTTGATAAGCCAAT
>NW_013627562.1:0-531 GCF_000695525.1 Brassica oleracea var. oleracea
TAATCCCTGCAATTGCTTCATGAACATTCCATGGTAATAGTTCCTTGTAGGCCAACAGAAGGAGGCGTTGCATCATTACATGGCAATCGTGACTCTTCAAGCCGATAAACTTTCCTTCCTTTCTGTCGACACAGTTATGCAAATTAGATGCGTAACCGTCTGGAAATTCCACATCGTTTGAAATCCAATCAAAGAACGCATCTTTTCCCTTTGCATCAAGTCGGTATATAGGAAAAGGAGCCCTACCATTCTCATCAACTTGAAGTTCCGAACGAGCACATTTATCGACTAAATCCAGTCTTGACTTCAAATTATCCTTTGTTTTACCTTGAACGTTAAGGATCGTGTTCATGAGATTGTCAAAAAAGTTCTTCTCAATATGCATGACATCTAAATTATGCCTCAGCAGATGATCCTTCCAGTATGGCAGATCCCAAAAAATACTCTTTTTGTGCCAGTTATGTAGTTTTCCAATAGCATCTATCGGATAATGCACATGTCCACCTTGGTCTTGCGTCCTTTCTGCACCAA
>NW_013627563.1:0-531 GCF_000695525.1 Brassica oleracea var. oleracea
AAAAACGTTTGTGAAGCAGAAGTTAGAAGTCCAGATGATGATAAAGATAATTCACGGTTGGAACATGTCAAACCACTATGACAAGGAAGATTGAGGTGAGTGGCGATTTGATGGAGAGTTCATATTAGCTTAGGGCATCTTCAACCCACAACATCATTTTAGTGTGAAAACCACAACATTTTAATTAGTGTAGTTTTGGCACAAAAAACTTTTCCTTCTCTAACCACAACTACACCAAAACTATATATTTGATTTTTTTTTATATTATTAAGTTAGAAGCTTTATTATTACTTAATATATATAATAATAACATATATTATGTAACTATATTCACAAAATATATCACACTACAACCTCTATTTTTAAAATAAGTATTCTACTATTTTAACACATAATAATATTAAATAAGAAATTAAATAACAATAAATAATAGTCTTACTATTATATATTTTTATATATATCTTTTCACTTACATTTATTTAAATAATAAATATATTTACATTTATATACACTTACATTTTAAAATTTATC
>NW_013627564.1:0-531 GCF_000695525.1 Brassica oleracea var. oleracea
GGATCGGATGTAACCAAAGTTTAAAATCGTCCAAAAATATATTTTTTTAAACCTCAAAAATTGACAATTTTTTTTCAAAATATATAAATTGTTTACAAATCTAATTAAAAATTAGTTAAACTATCTAAATTAACTAAAAAGTATTCAAAATAATAATTAAAACAAACTAAAAAAATATTTTGAATATTCTAAAATATCTAAATCTTCTTAAAATATATAAAACATTAACATATTTAACTAATTTCGGATGTCTTCGGATCATAGTTCGGATTTCGGTTCGGTTCGGGTTATAACCAAACACCAAAGTACTAAGCTCATAAGTCCCGTTCGGATATTTTTGTATAACAGTTCGGATTTGGTTTTGGTTTTTTCCGGTTCGAGTTTAGGTAGGTACTTCGGGTTGAGGTAAAAATGCCCAGGCCTAACTCAGACATAGGTAGGTAATTCATGACACAAAATATAGATAAAACTACATAGAATAGAGTGGATGAATCAATGGAGTTCCAATCACAAATCTCTCTATGATTTTCT
>NW_013627565.1:0-531 GCF_000695525.1 Brassica oleracea var. oleracea
ATATTTATAATGGTATATTTTATAAACAACACATGAACTAGGTCACCGTTTTATCTGGTTATACCAAGCCGGCTCTCGAGTTCGAAATCTGACTAGGATTAATATAGCTTATGTTGATGAAAAAAGATTATTTATGCATATTTTCATAAAATGCGATATATTTATTTGATTATTGCAAATAATCAAGTAAGTGATATTAAATCTTTAAGGAAATGGTCTTAATATGACTTTGCGTATTAGATGTTTTTTAGTGACTCTATTTCAATAGAGTAGATAAGCTTTTTGTTATATTGAACAAAAAAGTTAAAAGTAATGTAGAAAATTAATTAAGTATTAGAATAATACTTGACGAAACTAAAGATTAAAAAAAATAAAAGAAAATAAAAATAAAAATTAGAACCAAACACATTATATAATTATTATAAATGAAATTCGAATCAATTTAAATATGTAATTTATGCGTAGCGCAGAAAAAAACTTTAGGTTGCTCCTTTTCCTTTTGTACAAAATCATTGTGCAACTTGATCGAAA
>NW_013627566.1:0-531 GCF_000695525.1 Brassica oleracea var. oleracea
AGAAATGAAAGTTGCATTGAGCTTGTGAATAATAACATTGTGGGTTTTGAAAGATTTTAAAATGTCTAAACCGTTTGCGCAAATTACACTTTAGAAGATAAAATAACAATTAACAAAATATATCACTATTCTTATTAAATATAGACTTTGAAAATGAGATTTTGGTTGATATCCAAAGAATCTTCAAGAGGAAGTATCATAAAATATTAAAAATAGAAATCAAACGCAAACACTTTTTCATAAATTAATGACCATACATTTTTTTTTTTGTTATGAAATGGAATGTTTTAAATATTAACATTAAAATTTACTTAAAAATTTAATAAATTTATTTGCTTGAGTAATCAATTTGTTTCTTTTGATATAATGTGATCTTCGATATATTGAATAATTAATTATTTGCTTACATTATTTACAAATTGATTACTTATGTCACATGTTTACAATCGTATCATGTCACATGTTTACAATTGTATCATATCACAGGTTTAAAATCGTATCACAAAACAAGTTTAACAAGCTTTAAAAAAA
>NW_013627567.1:0-531 GCF_000695525.1 Brassica oleracea var. oleracea
GTTATGTGGGTTTCCTGAAAGATTAGATCTCTATGCTCAAGATTTTTATTTGTTTAGTTGGCCGTGTAGTTTGTATTTGTTTAGCTGACTCGATGTATGTGTCGTTGAGTTTTAGTTGAAGTGATTGGATTGGTATATTTGTTTTGAAGTTTACTTCTAAGATTAGACCAAAAAGAGAGGTAATCATTAATGATTCGTTTTTTTTGGAATTCTAGTTTTTGGTGTTTTGATTGTTTGGGTTGTTGTGGTTTCTTTTAAGGTGTAAAATAAAAGTTTGTGTAAAATTAGTTTGATAAGTAAGGGAAATAAATAGACGACCACAGAATAGAAAATATTTTTGATTATTAATGTTAGCACAATATAAATAATAATATAAAGAGAATTGTGTGTTGATTGTTTCTTACGGATCAATGAGGAGACGGATAAGGACTCGAGTTGTTTCTTTGGTAAGGTCAGAGCCCTGGACAGAACGGATTTGTCGAAGCACATCTGCGAGTTTAAATATCAATTATGATATCAAAACATAATATA
>NW_013627568.1:0-531 GCF_000695525.1 Brassica oleracea var. oleracea
GAAGCTCTATGTGATTGCCACGTCAGCAAAAATCACTAAAGTGACTTATCTTTTAATGTATAGGGGGATACTTACTTCTTTATCAATAAAAACCATTTCAATGGTGTTTCCTGATTCTTTGTTATAGTTTCTCCACAAGCGAACAATCCTAACTTCAATACGCGACGTATCTTTACGGGGTTTTAATTCTCTAACATAAGAAACAATGTTTTTGGAGGCTCGCACCATTGCCATTGTTCTTGTAAGAGCTGAATGTTTGTATTTTAAGCATTCGGGTGTCTCCTATATATATAAAGGCGATTTATTTATCATATTAATGACCCCTAATAAAGAATGAAATCGTTTAAAGTAAGATATTAAATGTGTATTGTCAAAAAGTGATTTGCATATGATATGATTTTAACTTGCGCAAGTAATGTAATAAATATGATATCAACCGGCTAAGAAATTGGTTTGAATAATAAGAAAAGTTATTAATATTTACATTAGTTAACAATCTTGCGCAAGTCTAAACTAAATATCTAATTATTA
>NW_013627569.1:0-531 GCF_000695525.1 Brassica oleracea var. oleracea
TGATGCTCATCAACGACATTCTAGACCACCAAACTGAAGTGGCCGAGATTTTGGACATCTCCATTCCGAAGATTGATCCACCATTCCCTCCAAAGTCCCTCCCTAAGCTTGAGTCTCAAGGGATGTTCACCTTGCCTTGCTACCTTGGTAAGCTCACTTTTGATGATGCTCTTGTTGATTCTGGTGCAAGTGTGAATGTGATCTCAATGGAGATGATGAAGAGTCTAGGGATTGAGAGCATGGAGCCAAACACATCTTCCATACAGTTTGGAGATTCCTCTTCTACAACTCCTATTGGTCTCATCAAGGACTTCTCTTTGAAGATTGAAGCATGCACTATTCCTATAGATCTCACTGTTCTGAAGATGGCAACTGAGAAGAGAGTCCCATTGATCCTTGGCACTCCATTCCTCACAACAGTGGGAGCTTGCATAGACTTTGCCAACAAGAAGGTCACACTCCTAAATGTGAACAAAGCTGTCTCCTCCTATCCACTACAATCCCCAAAGATGAATGCTGAGTATTGTGGAA
>NW_013627570.1:0-531 GCF_000695525.1 Brassica oleracea var. oleracea
GAGAAGATCTTGGTACACCAACATTGTCGCTTATTGTTTTTTTTCTTCTTCTAAATCTCTTTCAACGAATAAAAGAATGTTAGACGCAGCGAAGATGGGATTAAAACGAGGACGTAACTTTGTTATTTATAGTCGATGGTTTCCGATGGACAACAGAAAATTTAAAATATAGGAAATAACCATTTTAGGTTATTTCCTTATTATTTTTTTTAATATGGAAAATATATTAGCCGCGTGAAAGCTTTACGGGTCTGGTTCGGGTGGGGGGTCCGAGAGTTGGGTTACGTATATAAATAAGGATCCGATTTTTTATTCGGGTCGGATAGTTTCTTACCCTAAAGATGGTTATCTGGTCATTGTTATGACAATTTTTATTTGGTTCTTTTGATGTTTGTTTGGTCCCAGTAACCTGGAACTCTGGCTAAAGGTTCAATTTCCATCTCTGTGATATGTTGATGATAAGACAAGAGAAAAGGGTTGTACGAGCACTACAAGAAAACAGCGGTATTCTGACGGACATTCCGACGGAAA
>NW_013627571.1:0-531 GCF_000695525.1 Brassica oleracea var. oleracea
AAATGTTGGAAAGCAAAAGAGTTAGCAACTGTGGCTGCACAAGGAACTGAAGAGAGCTCTTACAAGCTCCTGCCGAAATATTTTTATGTTGTAAGGTATGCAAATCCTGGGTCCATTACTAATATCAAAACTGAAAAAGATGATAAGGGTCAGACAAGGTTTAAGTACGCGTTCATGGCGCTGAAAGCTTGCATTGACGGGTGGAAGCATCTACGGAAGGTTATTGTGGTGGATGGTACTCATATGTTTGGGAAATACAAAGGGTGTTTACTAACTGCAAGTGGGCAAGATGCCAATTTTCAGGTATTCCCTATAGCGTTTGCTGTTGTAGACAATGAAACAAACGAGTCTTGGAGTTGGTTTTTTGAGAAGCTGACAGAGATCGTAGAAGATGGCTCCGATTTATCTATTGTGTCTGATAGAGCAAATCAAATATGTGTTTTTAAAGATAAGTGGTATCCTCTTTCACACCATGGGTGCTGCGTCGTACACCTACAGAGAAACGTCGACGCAAAATTCAAGAAAAGGAAT
>NW_013627572.1:0-531 GCF_000695525.1 Brassica oleracea var. oleracea
TGGAGAATCTGCCTCAAGATGGTGAAGCCCAAGGAGGCAATGGTCCATGAGCTGATCATTTTAGACCACAACGCCAGCCACAACATCCACAGCGCCAAGCTCGTGCCATTGGAGCCTATGATCAACCTCACATTCATGGTCATAGGTTGGGAATCAGAGCACCAGCTGTGGAGAACAACAACTTCGAGATCAAGTCAGGGCTGCTCAACACTATAGAGAACAACAAGTATCATGGTCTTGCTGCTGAAGACCCTTTTGATCACTTGTACAAGTTTGATCAGTACTGTGGCTTGTCCAAGACAAATGGTGTTTCTGAAGATGCTTTCAAGCTGAAGCTATTTCCTTTCTCTTTGGGAGACAAGGCACACCAATGGGAGAAGACTCTTCCAAGTGACACTGTCACTACTTGGGAAGATTGCAAGAGAGCTTTCATAGAAAAGTATTTCTCTACTTCAAGGACAGCTAAGATCAGGAACGAAATCTTCGGATTTCAACAAAAAGGTCTAGAGAGCTTCAGTGAAGCATGGGAAA
>NW_013627573.1:0-531 GCF_000695525.1 Brassica oleracea var. oleracea
GTTGATCTTCTCGAATCTTATCTTTTCTCTTACAAGAAGCTCCAACCGCATTTAACAAAACATAAATATTTTCAAAGAAATCACTAACTTCAAAATGTTTTTTAGCAACTCCCACGACAACCAACTGAAGCTGATGAGCAAAGCAGTGAACATAATATGCAGAACTATTTTCTCTTAGAATTAAAGATCTCAACCCATTGAATTCACCTTTCATATTGCTAGCTCCATCATAACCCTGTCTTCTTAGCTTTTTCATACTTAATCCATTTTTTGCAAAAAATGAATCGATAGCACATTTTAGAGATGCAGAAGAAGTTTCTTGAACATGAATAATACCAGCAAATCTTTCTTTGACTATCCCCTTTTTATCAACAAAACGAAAAACCACTGCCACTTGCTCTTTAGTAGAAACATCTGCAGACTCATCCACCAGCAAGCAAAATACACCATGATCAACCTCTTGAATAATAGACTGAGTAACTTTTTCTGCAAAGCAATGAGCTAGATCTTTCTGGATTTTATGAGACACCA
>NW_013627574.1:0-531 GCF_000695525.1 Brassica oleracea var. oleracea
AAACAAATTTTGGTTCTCTCTACCATCTTTCCCTTTATTTTGTTCAGGGAACATAGTGAAATCTTCATCAAAATCTAAAAATCACAAATAATATTGTGTAATAGGTATTATATATGATAAATAATGAAAAGCAAAAAAAATAAAATAAGAAAAAGATAGAGAGTCAGTGGAGGTCAGCAGAGGAAGTGGAAGACGGCAATAAGTGAAAAGTGAATTTTTAATTGGAAATTTAGAATATAAAATAGAATCTAAAAACATAATTAAAAATTAAAGGAAAAGAGTAAAATTTATTTATTGGTTCAATCGGTATCGGATTTTGGGTTTTACCGAGTTTTTCCGGGTTTTTGGGTGTTTTTAAATTTTGGGTTTTTCACAAAATCCAAACCGGATTTATCTTGGATCACCGGGTTTACCGGTTCAACCGCCGGTCCGGGTCGAGTTTCAAAACACTGGTTAGGAGGTAAGATAATGGACATGAATGACGAAACGATATCTCTGACTATATACTGATGAGGACATCAAATCAGCATC
>NW_013627575.1:0-531 GCF_000695525.1 Brassica oleracea var. oleracea
AGTTGGGTTGGAGATGGTCTTAGAGCACCATTAATGGGAGTGCTTAAAGGAGGGCTAAAGGGTGGATCTCACCATAAGAGAGGAAAAAGCGGTGCCAAAAATGCCAAATTAAGCACCGAGGCTTGCACTGTTTCACGGACCCCACTGACACGTGGCGATCTGCGATTGGTTCGTTTTTTTTTTTTTTTTTAAAAAAAATCTTAAGCACCCCATTTGGGGTTTATGTGTTAAAGATGCTCTTAAAATATGTATTATGTATATATATATGTATGTATATATCATATAGATATAAATATTTGTGGGGTCCATAATTTTTGTGGAACTCCATGGGCAAAGATTCTTAAAATGAGATTTTTAGAACATTTGCCTATGGGGTTCCACAAAAATTATGGACCCCACAGATATTTATATCTATATGATATATACAAATATTTATGGACCACACAAATATTTATACATATATATACATATACATAATACTTAATTTAAGAATTCCAAAGGGAAAAACCCTGTTGGAGGTGGTCTTGGTAT
>NW_013627576.1:0-531 GCF_000695525.1 Brassica oleracea var. oleracea
CCCAACGGCTCTCCAACGGCTATAATATTTCCTCGGAATTCATCGGGCTTTTTCGAGGAAAACATTTTTCCTCGGAATTTCCTCGGAATATTCCGACGGATTGATATTTCCTCGGAATTCCGTCGGTATATTCCGAGGAAATTCTGAGGAAACCCAATTTTGTGCGTCCTCGGAATTTCCTCGGAAATTCCTCGGGATATTCCGAGGATTTCATTTTCCGTCGGAATGTCCGTCAGAATACCGCTGTTTTCTTGTAGTGTTCTTAATCTATGCATTTGCTTGATTACATCCATCTTGCTTGATCTCATTTAATAAAATGATGATTGATCCTTATTCAAATTCTAAAGGACCTTAATACCCTATATATATAATCAATCCAATTTGAATTATAGTTAAAAGGATTACTAGATGCAATGATCAATTGATCATTCTCATACTAAGATTGCTTAAGCAAATAGATTATATGATTTCGGGGAAAGCCTTATTGAATTATTGAAATCATATACATTGATTTATTCTATTGCTTACATA
>NW_013627577.1:0-531 GCF_000695525.1 Brassica oleracea var. oleracea
TTTCCGGCGATCAAGGAGTTAAGGGATCTCGCACTTCTAAATAACAAAATAAAGGACCACGCAAAGAACTCACAAACCATACGGTGCCCTGCCCACTTTTCATGTTATCAGACCAAAAAGAATAATAATGAAAAATACATAAATTTTTTTATTGGAAACTAACTATAAAGACTATCAGACCAAAATAATAAGTATATGAAAAATACAGAAGATTTTCAAAAGAAAAAGTAACACATGGGGGAACCTTCAATGTTCAAACGGAGACAATACAGATGGATGGACGACGTCACTATTGTTTGATAAAGCTTTTAAAGAAAAAGCAAAATGTTAGTTATATCCTTTAGTTAACGGATAGTAAAATCATTGTCGTTATTTAAAGCGTTTTGTTTCATTTAAAGATTTTATGGGACCGTCGTCTAGGCGTTCGGTTTTTGGTATAGTTTAGACCCCACATATTTTTTTTTATTTTTTGCTAAAACCTACTTTTTTTTTGTTTCTTATTCACCTATTTTTCTAAAAATTACAAACTAA
>NW_013627578.1:0-152 GCF_000695525.1 Brassica oleracea var. oleracea
TGTAACAAATGTTGTTTTATATAATATGTATTTGTGTTAATTTTAAATTTTTTTTTTGGAGTTTTAGGGTTTTAGAGTTTAAGTTGGAGAAAGAGCACAAAGTAGTAGAGAAGAGATATGATGTTAGATGATATGTGACTTTGGGGTTTAGG
>NW_013627578.1:289-531 GCF_000695525.1 Brassica oleracea var. oleracea
CGTAAACCGATGTTTCGACGTAATTTCGTCGTAAATCGAAAAACGCGGACCTGGTGACTTCGTCGTAAATGAAAAAACACGGGCCTGGTAACTTCGTCGTAATATTACGTCGCGTTTACGACGAAACATTTTCTATATATTGGGTCGCCGAGACGAGGCTGCCTCGTCCATTTCTCCCAAACTCCTCTCCTCTCACTCTAAGGTACATTCTCTTTCCTCCTTTTTTTTTTTAAGTTAGTTTA
>NW_013627579.1:0-462 GCF_000695525.1 Brassica oleracea var. oleracea
AGGTTTGGAGGCTTTGTTGTCTCCGTTTTTCAAGCAAATAGTGATTTAATAGTGGTTATTCCGTTGATTTTGTGACTATTATGAAGTTTTACTAAATTAATAAATAAATAAATTATAACAATTCCTTTATACCATGAAAAAAACTTAAAATATATTAATAAAAATGTAAAATGTGGTTAGAAATTTTAAAACAACACTAAAGATTATAAGCTTCAGTATATAAAACATTTACAGAAAACTCAATATTTTCGTAGGGGTTAACACGTAGATTTGTAGAAAATTTCAAAAAATACGACTATATTGTTTAAATGCATAGTTGCATCATCCACTAACATATGATGATGTTCAAAGAGGTTTGGAGCCTATGTTGTCTTCGTTTTTCTAGCAAATAGTGATTTTATAGTGGTTATTCCATCGATTTAGGGAGTATTATGAAGTTTAATTAAATTAATTGATAAAAAA
>NW_013627580.1:0-290 GCF_000695525.1 Brassica oleracea var. oleracea
CTATTTCAATTTTAATTTTATATTTTTGAATTTCAATTAAAAAATAATTTAATTTTTAAAAAATAATTTTTTTGGGAATATTCCGAGGAAGTGTATCCCTCGGGATATTCCGACGACAACTTCCTCGGAATATTCTGAGGGCATATCTCCTCGGAATATCCCGACGGATACACTTCCTCGGAATATTCCGAGGAAGTGTATCCGTCGGGATATTCCGAGGAGATATGTGAATATTCCTAGGGCATATCTCCTCGGAATATCCCGACGGATACACTTCCTCGGAATATTCC
>NW_013627580.1:306-531 GCF_000695525.1 Brassica oleracea var. oleracea
TTTTGGGAATATTCCGACGGCCAAAGTTCGTCGGAATATTCTGATACCTCTTTTCTCTCGGAATGTTTCCGATGACCGTTCCATCGGAAATATCCGAGGAGATACCGACGAATAGTCCTAGGAAATGTTTCTTCGGAATGTCCTCGGAGTCTTTAATTTTCGGCATTCCCTCGGAATTTTCCGAGGAAATTTTATTTTCCGACGAGAAATTTCCGACGACCATTC
>NW_013627581.1:0-531 GCF_000695525.1 Brassica oleracea var. oleracea
ATCCTAATTCCTATGAGATTTATTCAACTTCCTGGCTATTCTCCACTGCGTTATGTATCCAAATACAGCTTCTCATGTCGCGATTCGTCCTGGTTTGATTTGAATGACAAAGAAGTTGTCAAATTCCCAAACAGGAAAACTGGGATCCCCTTATTTGAAAGTGAGATAACTTTTTCATCCTAACTCCTATGACATTTATTCAACTTCATGGTGATTCTCCACTGTTTTTTGTATCCAAAGACAACTTCTCACATCGCAATTCATCCTGGCTAGATTAGAAGGACAAAGAAGTTGTCATATTCCTAAACAGGAAAACTGGGATCCCCTCATTTGAAAGTGGGATGACTTCTTCATCCTAACTCCTATGAGATTTATTCAACTTCATGGTGATTCTCCACTATTTTTTGTAGCCAAAAACAACTTCTCACATCGCGATTAATCCTGGTTAGATTAGAATGACAAATAAGTTGTCATATTCCTAAACCGGAAAAGTGGGATCACCTGATTTGAAAGTGGGATAACTTCTTCATC
>NW_013627582.1:0-530 GCF_000695525.1 Brassica oleracea var. oleracea
CCCCAAAATCAATTCACGATCAACAAAACCAAAACAACACAAAGTACTACACACCCGATTCACACAATTGACCATTTATCCTAATTCGTAACCCCTTTCTGTCCCAATTCCGTTTCTACCATAACCCCAACCCCATTTAGGTTAGTCTCCAATTTTTTAGCAATTCGCTTTCTACAGACATAACCCGATTTCATCATACTCACTTACAAGTTTTCCCCACCAACTAACAAAAAAGGACAACGACCAAGATAAACGAAAAGGGGAGGTATGGAGATTTGACAACACGCTTACCATGATAAACGAATGAATGAAGAACACGAAGACGCTCGATTCGTCTGGATCGTGAACGAGCCGAAGATGGAAGAAGCAGAGAAATCGAATCTAGGGTTTGTTGTTTCTCCTTTTCTGTTTGAGACGGAGAGAGCCATTCAGAGGGTTTCGCAACCAAGAGAGAATTAGGGTTCGGATCCGGGTCGTAACCCTTTAGGTTTGAGTGGACCGGGTCGATTTGGTTGGATATGGTAATAAGT
>NW_013627583.1:0-530 GCF_000695525.1 Brassica oleracea var. oleracea
TCTTCTCATCTAGCTTCACACGCTTCTCATAAGGTACAAGCGCATAAGCTACACAGCCAAACACACGAAGATGTTCTACAGTCGGCTTGTGATTGCTCCACTTTTCACTTGGTGTTACTTCTCCTAGTCTCTTTGTTGGGCTTCTGTTGAGGATGTGAACAGCATATTGCGTTGCCTCTGTCCAATACCTGAGCGGTACCTTCATACCAAACAGCATGCACCTCACCATATTCATGATGCTTCTGTTCTTTCTTTCCGCAACGCCGTTCTGCTGGGGCGTGTATGCAGCTGTCAGTTGCCGTTTGATACCGTGTTCCACGCAGAAGTCCTGAAACGCCTTGGAGTTGTATTCCCCACCTCTGTCTGTTCTGAGACAGACAAGCAGCTCCCCACTTTCCCTCTCTGCAGCATTCTTGAACTCCTTGAAGGTTCTCAGCGCCTCTGATTTCTTAGCAAGAAAGAAGGTCCAGCATTTTCGGCTATACTCATCAATGAAATTGATTATGTACCTCTTGCCGCTTTCAGATGTG
>NW_013627584.1:0-530 GCF_000695525.1 Brassica oleracea var. oleracea
TGTATTGAATAGCCATATTCTCCATTGTTTGATCAAAAAGTTGATCAAAAGCTTGATCAAAATATTGATAAAAATATTGATCAAATTCCTCATCAAGTGATCCCTCAAATGAGTTTTGTGAAGAAGAAGCCATGTGTTTACTTTGTTGTTGTGGTTAACTTTGTTTACGCAAGACTTAAACAAAAGAGAGAAGGTGATCGTGAAAGATGAAAGATGAAATAACAAAGAGAGAAGTGATACAAAGATGGAAGATGAAAGAGAGCAGTGGTACAAAGATGAAAGATGAATGAGAGTAGTGGTACAAAGATGAAAGCCAATGCCATCGAGCCTTTATAGGACTTAAATTTAAGAGAGAAGCTGATTACAAAGTCTGTGACATAAACTTACAAAACATAAAAGACAAAGTCTGATGACAAAACATTAGTCCGTGACTTTACAAAAAGACACTAGTGATCAGACAAAAAGACAAAGACCATTCCGTGACATATACAACCAATACATGACACAATCAAATAACACTCGTGATCACA
>NW_013627585.1:0-530 GCF_000695525.1 Brassica oleracea var. oleracea
TGGCTATGCATAACGATCTCAAAAGCAAACAAATACCAATACTGGGGGCACAAAACGGATAATAAGAAACATACCGCAGCCCCAGTTATATTATGAAGGATGAAATGAAAAAAATATGGTTCAAGTTTCATTCATACAAGACCGTAACACTGTAATATTTCATTTACAAGACCAGCTAAACCCAAAAAAAAAATTGTCTTTACAAATCTTTAAAGCGCTATATTTACTACTAGGAAGATGATGTCTCGTGCTCTTTCTTATTCAATCCCAAAACGACCCTGCAATCATAAAGGGGAAAAAAACAAAAAGAGTTAATCTCTCTCTCTCTAAATCAATCTCTTTTACTTAAGAAACGTGTGATTACCCTTAAGCGAAACGATACAAAGGAAAGAGGCGCTGGTTGACGCTAGTAAGAGTCTCCACAGTGTCAAGGGACATGTCGTAACCCACGTTGGCTCGTGCACTGAGATTCTGAATAAGCAACAAAGAAAAAACACAAAAGTTAATAATGAGAAAAAAAAAAAAAAAAA
>NW_013627586.1:0-530 GCF_000695525.1 Brassica oleracea var. oleracea
CTCGTAAAGAAATTTCTATCTAGCCTCCCAAGAAAGAAGTTCATACATATTATTGCGTCATTGGAGCAAGTCCTTGATCTTAAAACCACTACATTCGAAGATATCATCGGTAGATTGAAGGCTTATGAAGACCGAGTGAAAGAAGAAGAAGAGGCAGAGGAAACACAGAGCAAGCTTATGTACGCAAATAATGAGCCTCAACCTAGCTCAAACTCGTATAACCAAGGTTATAACAGCTATAGAGGCCGTGGACGTGGTGGACGCTACCATAACCGCGGAAGAGGACGAGGAAGATACAATGCAGGTCACTACGAGAACTTCGATTATTCAAAGATACAATGTTTTCGCTGTGACAAGATGGGGCATTATGCTTCAACGTGTCCTGACCGTCTCCTAAAGCTACAAGAAGTTACTGAGACCAAGGATGAAAGTACACTGGAGGCAGAGGAGCTAATGATGCAAGAGGTAGTGTATCTTAACGAAAAGAATGTGAATCCTAAAGAGTTTGAGATAAGCAAAGATAACATATG
>NW_013627587.1:0-530 GCF_000695525.1 Brassica oleracea var. oleracea
ATATATGGACTTGAAAACCTCATTTTTTCCTTGAATGTTGTTGCTTTCATTACGTGCATTTTTCAAAAAACATTCACAGTTCGTGAAGAATGATTTTCAAATACAGAAATGATTGACCTGTTTGTCACAAAGATAGATTTCAAAACACCTTAAGAAACAGAATTATAAGCCTTAAGAAGTAGAATAATGGTTATTAAAACATAGGCATTCAGAGTATAAAAAAAACTTTAGAAAAACTGAAAGAAATCATGAGTCAATAATAGACCGGAAAAAAAACTTTAGATATAATCCCATGCAAGACGTAAGACGCACACGAAAGATCTACACCCCACGCTTCAGGCGTTTTGCTTTGCCCATCTCACCAATGTCACCATTTCTCTTACTTCCCTCTGATGGATCCACACTGGTTTTGGAATCTCCACACACGTTAGCTCCAGTCTCAAATGTCTCCTCCGAAGTTGCCGGATTGTAGTTTCCTCCCGCAGATTCTGTGACTGGTGGAGTGTCCAGAGGGAGAATCTTGGTCACAG
>NW_013627588.1:0-530 GCF_000695525.1 Brassica oleracea var. oleracea
CCGGATGTTAAAAAGCTGATTGAAGAAACTTGGAAGAGGGCAGGCAAAAGAAACGTTCAGTTCAAGATTAGCCAGACAAGAAGTGCCATAGTCCAATGGAACAAAGAACAACAGAGAAACAACAAACTACTTATATGCCATTGGAAGGAGGAACTGGAAAAAGCGATGACCAGCCCAGTTAATAACGAACAGCTCCTCACAAAGCTGAACTCTGATCTCAAAGAAGCTTATAGACTGAAGAGGCCTACTGGAAACAAAGAAGTAGAAACTTATGGCTCAGCTTGGGAGACAGCAACTCGGGCTTCTTCCATGCTCTCACCAAGGGAAGGAATGCGATCAATAATTTCTCTGTAATGGTTAATGCTGAAGGAACCCATGTATTTATAGAAAAAGAAATTACAGAGACAATTGTATCTTATTTCTCTGATCTCTTCACCTCAGTCCCAGGGGATAGAGTGCCAATCGTCTCAAAAGCCTTAACCCCAAGAGTCACTGAAGCAGAGAACCAGGCACTTATCTCTACACCAACC
>NW_013627589.1:0-530 GCF_000695525.1 Brassica oleracea var. oleracea
CCAAAATATACTTCTCTTATGCCAATTATGGTACTGACCATAACCATCAATCCTTTCATGACCATTTCCCCCACAATCTGTTGTGCTATCTACATCAAAATCTCTGAACTGCCTGAGTATATCCTCTCCATCATAGCTTGAAATGGGATCATCATGCACAACTCTGTTTTTTCTAAAAAGCCTTCTATTACGCCGGTAAGGGTGATTCGGAGGCAAGAACCGACGATGACAATCAAACCAACATGACTTCTGACCATGCTTTAGCTGAAATGCATCTGTATTATCTTGACATTACGGACATGATAGTCTCCCATGTGTGGTCCAACCCGATAACATTCCATAAGCTGGAAAATCACTAATTGTCCACATCAAAACGGCTTGCATTTTGAAATTATTTTTTAGTGAGACATCATATGTGAGTACCCCTTCGAACCATAACATTTTCAGCTCTTCGATCAAAGGTTGTAGGAACACATCAAGAGACCGACGAGGGTGATTTGGTCCAGGAACTAGTATGGTCAGAAATAAAA
>NW_013627590.1:0-530 GCF_000695525.1 Brassica oleracea var. oleracea
CTTCGTCGCCATGGGTAGTAGCTGAATAATGATGAAAAAAAAACACAGTGAGTCAAAATTGAAGATGAAATTGTTTTGGGAAACAAACTCACAGTCGACAAAGCCGAAACAGGAGATGAAGTTGTCTTCATTGGAAGGAGCCAACGTTTTGCCAATAACAAAGATTGCATTCTCATATGGATTCACAATTTCTCGGAGAGCCGAACGAAGTTTACCCAGGTCGGTATCAATGACAATTCCTAAACGATGAGATGTGGCTAGAACTCCATGTAGGTGATATATTCTGAATGAAAGTGTTGTAGAAGCCTGAGAAAGTGGAGCAGAAAGGTTACTAAACCTAATAACATAAGATGTTCTCATGCCGACTTAGAGTTGAGTTTACCTCGAGTATAAGAGCCATCTAAACCTAGTTGTGGAAAAGGGAAAGAGATCTGAAGTCGCATAGGATAGTGAAGAACATGAGGAGATCTGGAGCCGCGGGCAAAGGAGTATACGCACAGCGGAGTAGTCGGAGAAGCAGCGGCGGAGGC
>NW_013627591.1:0-530 GCF_000695525.1 Brassica oleracea var. oleracea
AAAATACATAAATATTTTAATTTTGAAATTTGGTTTTGAATAATTTATTTTTTGATAAAAGCTTTGAAAAAATATTGACAACTTAATATTAAAATTTTAAAATTTGCATGCACTGAATTTTTTTTTAATTATAAATTACAAACTATCAAACATTCCACAATAAATGTTTTGCTATTAGTGATTTAAAGTTTTTGTTATAAGAAGATACAAATGATCAAAAAACAATATGAATGGAATATATTATTTAATAGATTTTTTTGTTGACATAATTTAATATATATCAATGCTAAAATATACTATATATATGTGTTAATATCATTTAAATTTAATCATATACCATATAAAATAAAAAATATTTGTTTGGATTAATAAAATTTATTTATGTGTTCGTAACAATTTAATTATATTCCTATTAGTTGAATTTTTTATTATTTTATAATAAGTAACAATATATAATATGTAAAAATAATTAATATATTGTTATCTGATATTCCGTGATTTTAACGGTTCTAAACTCGTTTTGGAGCAAT
>NW_013627592.1:0-530 GCF_000695525.1 Brassica oleracea var. oleracea
GATGAAACCTTTTAGATCTCTCAGGGTCAACGACCCAAAGCTCAGCGAGTTTGTCAGGAACCATGGCTTTCTTAGCCTCTATTGATTACAAAGTCGAAGGGCCATCAACAAAGAGGTGGCGGCCGTGTCTAGGTCTTGAATTCTTAGACTCGGAAAACAGGTTCTCAGACTTAGTAGCAGATGGTCCAGACCAAGATTTTATCTGTAGTGACATAAGCAAAGAATAAAGAGCGTACTTTGATACGAATACTATAAAAACATTGGATCTTAATTTTACAGCTCTTGCTTCTGAATATGTGGGTCTCCAACATAAATACACATAACTCTCTCTTAGTCTGTTTACATGTCCATGCCTTCAGACTCAAGTAGGGTTCAGGGAAAAATAGAGAATCTCTAACTGTTTCGGAAGTATTGTGCAACTCTACTGAAGCTCCACTTGCCATCTGTGCATTCCTATGAATTAGAATACAAAAAGTCTGGTTACAAAAGGAAATGATCATCCGAACAGTTGAGCTGTAGAGATTTTCTCC
>NW_013627593.1:0-530 GCF_000695525.1 Brassica oleracea var. oleracea
CTTGCATTGGAAACATGCAAGATCATAGTCCACTGTAGTAATGAAAAATGCACATAAAGACACACACCTTAACAGCTCCCCAAACACGTTCAATCTTCCTATTATAAGGCAGCCTAAGATCAATAAGATTTTTTGGGTTGAAATCTGATGGAAGCTCCTTCAGTTCAATGTTCTCCCAGTGAAGATATCGAATATTTTCGAAGGGAAACTCAAGTCCGTCGGGCAAGTATACTTTACAGTTCTCTGGACAAAGAGAGTCATAGATTTTGAGGTACCGCAGATTCATCGGGTTGAACTTTTCGGTAAATCTTTTACTGTCTACTGATATCCCTTTTGTTTCTGTGCATGTGTCTAGAAAAATACCTCTCACATCTTTTGTTTCCTGGTAACAAGTCAAAACACAAAAGAAGTTAGCAGAGTGCATGAGAAGTATTTATAGGACTTGAGATCATTTCATCTACCTGCTGAACGGCATCTCTTAGAATTGTAGTAGTTTTCCTATGATCACACATTCTTTCCCCCGACCTAAG
>NW_013627594.1:0-530 GCF_000695525.1 Brassica oleracea var. oleracea
TTATCTCCTCATAATGAGGTAAGTGGAGCTGAAGCTTGTGAAGATCCCACTCATTGGTCTGTTGATCAAGCAGATCAGCCACCATAAGGTTTTTATTCTCGTAGGTGGGCGGGCCTATTGGAGTTATAGGGCACAGGGGAGAGAGCCACTTATCCGACCAAACCCGAATGTTCTCTCCATTCCCCACCAAGAAGCCAAGGCCCTTCTCCAGTACCGATTTTCCGGCTTGTATACTTGTCCAACCATGGGAGGAGCCAGTTTTATCTTTACTCTCCATGAAGGTGCAGTCAGAGAAGTATTTACCTTTTAGAACAAGGGCTAACAGCGAGATTGGATTATTGAGGATTCTCCAACCCAACTTTGCCAGTAGTGAATCATTGTAGTCCTCAATGTTCTTAAAGCCCAGCCCTCCCAAGTGCTTTGGTTGAGCCATAGTACTCCAAGCCATCCAAGCAATCTTTCTTTTCTCCGGTGCACTATCCCACCAGAAGCGCGTGAGAATAGACTGGATTCTCTTACAAAGGGAGATC
>NW_013627595.1:0-530 GCF_000695525.1 Brassica oleracea var. oleracea
AGACCACTGAAGTTGAGCAACTAAAGCGCAAAACAGAGAAATGGTTGTTGCTAGAATCTCGGAACTTGAGAAGACAATGGACGACAGAGGAACTGAACTCTCTGCTTTAACCCAAAAACTTGAGGATAAGGAGAAGCAATCATCCTCCACAACTGAGAGTTTGACAGCTGAGATTGATGGCCTAAGAGCACGACTAGAGTCGATATCTGCTCAAAAAGAAGAGCTAGAGAAGCTAATGGAGAGCAAAGGCGATGAAGCTTCAATGCAGATTAAGCTAATGGATAAGACAAACAAAGCCTCTGCTGATACAGTGGCGTTAACAGAATAGATCAACAGTCTGCAGCATGAACTTGATTCTCTGCAGGTGAATCAGAGCTTGATAGAGAGAAGCAAGAGAAATCAGATTTGTCTAATCAGATCATCGATTTCAAAAAAGCATTGGTAGAGCAAGAAGCTGCTTACTATACGCTAGGAGAGGAACAAAAACAGATCAACCAACTGTTAAAAGAACGTGACGAAGAACTTAATAA
>NW_013627596.1:0-530 GCF_000695525.1 Brassica oleracea var. oleracea
GTATCTGCTGACGTGGATTTTAAGTAATTAACCCATATATTAACGTACACAGGATATGTTTCACGCGTCAACTATCTTAACGTAACCCATAAGAGCAGCTCCATCGGAGGCTGTTTAGAGGGGTTCTATACCAAAAAAAAAAAATTTAAATGAAGAATGAAATAAAACCACAGAACCGGTCCTGTATTCGGTGGTTGTAGAAGCCGTAATAACCCCATACGTGGCAATATGATATTGGCTTGAGGAAAGGTTGCCTCTTCTCTTCTCTTTCGCAATCGATCCGTCTCTCTCTTTTCTTCGATATTGTCGATGACTCCTCCCCACCGGGGATCGCCGCTCTTGGCTGCTTGCAATCGAACCGTCTCTCTCGCAATCGATCCGTCTCTCGCAATCGATCCGTCTCTCTCATTCTTCGCCGCTCTCTCTTTGTCGCTCACTCTTCGTCGATTTCTCTCTTCGCTGCTCTCTCTTCGTCCGTTTCTGTCTTCGTCGATTTCTCTCTTCATCGCTCTCTTCTTCGCCCGTTTCTG
>NW_013627597.1:0-530 GCF_000695525.1 Brassica oleracea var. oleracea
CGTAGTCATCCGCCTGCGTCTTCCAAAGGCTCCCGACGGAGCCGCGATACTCACGGAAATCGCCCAGCAAGTTGAAAGCGTCCTTAAGATTCTCGTACTCAACCTGGAATTGAGAAGCGCGAGTCTTCATTACCTCAGCAATTTCCCTCTTGCCCTTCCGTTCCGCCCTATGAACAGCTCTGGCATGATCACGAGCAAGTTGAGCATCTCGCGCCAACATGTCGTCTCGCATGCGAGCAAGATCATTTTCCGCCTTCTCCGCTTTAAAGCGATAGATCTTGACGAGTTTTCATTACCTCGCGCCAACATCTCGTCTAGCATGCGAGCAAGATCCTTTTCCGCCTTCTCCGCTTTAAAGCGATAGATCATGGCCTCTCTATGGCTCGCCTCAATGGCCGATCCAAGCAAGTTCAAGCCCTATAAAAACGATTGACACGTTATAAGCAAAAAATAAAAAAATAAATTAAAAAAAATAAAAAAAATATAAATTCTTAAAGTTTATACCCCGTTGATGATACGAGATCCTTCCG
>NW_013627598.1:0-530 GCF_000695525.1 Brassica oleracea var. oleracea
CCGCATTGAACACCCTCATCCCCTGTACGAACTTAAGATCGGAAAAGAAAACAAAAAAATATATATAATTTAGATCAAAGTTCAAAGGATAAACCTCGTTGATTAAGCTGGAGCCTTCGGCGACTACTTTCCTCCTCGACCCTTCGTCCAGCGACTCATGAGTTGTAAAACAGGGGGGGGGGGTGGGGAAAAAATAGCTGGGAAAAGTCGCTGGGAAGGGGAACCTCGCTGGTTCCACTCCTTTCCCCTGGGGAGAAACTAGGGTTCCATTCTGGCAGTGGAGGGTTTCCCAAGACGTTCTCAATGGCAACTCCCTTGCCTTTCCGAGACCTGGTTCTCTGCCTCTGAGCAGGCAAGACATCAATGACCGGTTCTACGTCATACGGAACGTCAAGAGGCTGAGAGATGGCTCGAGATCGATGGAACTCCACCGCACTTCGAATCCGTTCAACGGTGAGGGAATTCCAGAAGAACGGTCTGCCGTGGAGAAGATCTCGCTTGGCAAAAAGATCGGCAGGAGTCGGCGGAAG
>NW_013627599.1:0-530 GCF_000695525.1 Brassica oleracea var. oleracea
TTTCGTAGGGGTTAACACATAGATTTTGAGAAAAATTCAAAAAATAACAATGTTGCTTTAATGCATAGTTTCCTCCTGTACTAATATATGATTATGGTCAAAGAGGTTTGGAACCTTTGTTTTCTCAATTTCTCTAGAGAATAGCGATTTTATAACGGTTAGTCCCTAATTTAGGGAGTATAAGAAGTTTTACTAAATTAATTTCTAAAAAAAATTGAACGATGCTTATGCACCATGAAATAGAGTTTAGCACACATTAATAAAAATGTAGAATATGGTTAGAAATTTTAAAACAACACTAAAGATTATAGGTTTCAGTATAAAAGCATTTACCAAAAACTAACAATTTTTCGTAAGAGTTAACACATAGATTTTGAGAAAATTTTGAAAAATATGAAAATATTGTTTTAATGCATAATTGCATCATGCACTAACATATGATGATGTTCAAATAGTATTGGAGCCTTCTTTGTCTCCGTTTTCAGAAATTAGCGATTTTATAGTGGTTATTCCACCAATTTAGGGAGTAT
>NW_013627600.1:0-530 GCF_000695525.1 Brassica oleracea var. oleracea
TCAACTTCCTGGTGATTCTACACTACTTTATGTATCCAAATGAAGGTCTTTACATCGCGATTTATCCTGATTTGATTAAAATGACGAAGAAGTTGTCATATTCCCAAACAGGAAAACTGGGTTCACCTGATTTGAAAGTGAAATAACTTCTTCAACCAAACTCCTATGAGATTTATTCAACTTCGTGGTGATTCTCAACTGCTTAACGTATCCAAATCAAGCCTTGTACATCTCGATTCATCTTTGTTTGATTAGAATAACGAAGAAGTTGTCATATTCCCAAACAGGAAAACTGAAATCACCTGATTTGAAAGTGGGATAACTTCTTCATCCTAACTCCTATGAGATTTATTCAACTTCCTGGTGATTCTCCACTTCTTTATGTATCCAAATCAAGGTTTGTACATCGCAATTATCCATTATTGATTAGAATGAAGAAGAAGTTATCATATTCTTAAACAGGAAAACTGGGTTCACCTGATGTGAAATTGATATACTTTCTTCATCCTCAATCCTATGAGATTTATTCA
>NW_013627601.1:0-530 GCF_000695525.1 Brassica oleracea var. oleracea
TATAAGGAGTCCTAGGCGAGAGGCATGAGGGACAACTTTTTAGACTCCGAACTCTCGGCACTTAAAAGCTCTGAGGCATTATTCTCGACATGCTCTGTTTCCATGACTGGCACCCGATTACCAGACGAACGTGCACAAGCAGTTTGATATTGGTTCACTCTTGAACTACGTTCGGCTTGATCCTCGAAAGGGGTACGTAGGCAGCCTTTCATAAGGTTCAGTCCGAAATCAATCAAAAACCTTTTCAGTGTAGTTATCGAGCTGCGAGTCAACTAGGTTTGAGCTTTTAGGCTGCTAGAACTAGGTAACTCGCTGACAGCCTTTGCGGCCAAAGCTTTTATGATCTCTTGTAATGATCGCAACGCTCTCACGCAGACTCGAAATAAGATCTACTGTTTTCTCTAAACTGGTTTGTTATCTTTTCATGATTTCCGCATACATTTGGTCACTTGCCGTTGGCTCTCGCGGAGATCCGGGACCTCCGGAAAATTAGGGTTTTCCTAGTTTCCTAATTTAAACGTAAATCGACA
>NW_013627602.1:0-530 GCF_000695525.1 Brassica oleracea var. oleracea
GTTAATTAAGATCCGAATATAACAGTTTCATAATGTTGAGTCTAAGAAGACTATGAACGTTAGTTTAATAACATAAGAAGACTATGAACGTAAGTTTAAGAACACTTTTAACATGGCTTCCAAAACAATATACATAAAAGCACTCTGAACGTGAGTTTAAGAACATATCTATACTATTAAAGCAGAATACTTCTGATGAATCTGCCACTGAATTTTCCATTTAATTACAAAACATTCCATTCCCTTTTTCAATTTTTTTTAAGGCTTTTTCAAAAATTTAAAGCCCACCACTTCTATACTTAGATTTTCGTTTTTAAGGCCTATTTTATCGTCTTTATAGCCCATTTCGTACTATAAGATTTTCGATATCAAATCAAATAAAGAGAATATCCCCCATCTTGAGGAACACGCAGAAACAAATATTGACTGTTTGATATGGTAACTGAATTTTCCAAAAACTCATCTTAAAATATAGAGAGATTTGATTTTCCAAGTCGAGATCCCCCAACTTTCTTCCCAAGTTTCTCCTA
>NW_013627603.1:0-530 GCF_000695525.1 Brassica oleracea var. oleracea
TGATCTACACTAAAACATCCTAGCTCTAACCTAATCACCCTTAATCTACTTAAGCCATGAATTCAAAGTGGGATTACTCACTAATCTCCATGATTCCTCTTAAACCCATGTTGGATTTCAGATTAATCATGTAGAGAAACACAAAAAAATAGATATAAGAACACAGAATTTCAATAACAAAACTGATCAATTGATTCAAGAGATGACTTTCCAAAGGTTTTTGGTGGTTTTTCTTAAGAACAAAGATGATATCTGCCTCCTGGTGGCTTACAGAGTATTAAAACATAGGTTTAGAAAATAAAAACGTACATCATGAAATGACCAAAAGGCCCTTGAGAAATCATAAGTTCGAGCAGAAATAAGACGCGGAGCGACCTTCGCTCGTCGCTCCGAGTAGTCGCTCCATGCTTCGGGAGCAACCTCGCTGTGTCGCTGAGAGAGGTCGCTCCGGACTCGTTCTCGCGTTTCTGAGTGATGAAAATACGAGCGACCTCCGCTCGTCGCTCCGAGTAGTCGCTCCATGCTTCGGG
>NW_013627604.1:0-530 GCF_000695525.1 Brassica oleracea var. oleracea
CGCGACGTCCACATTCGTAACGTCTGTCGATCGATGGTGAAGGTGCTCTGTCGAACGATGTAAGAGCATCCTTGGCGATCGATGTTTGTCCTGCTGGTTGGCACGATTGGTGTGAACCAATTTCTGTTGTGTCGGCCCTTGGATGTTCGTCTGGAACAGCTGGGATGTTGTCTGGAATGCTGCGTTGCTGCATAAACAAGTTATCTGGTCCATTGGCAAACTGAAGAATATCTGCTATGATCTCTCTGGATACTTGTAGAATTCTCCCATCCATAGCTCTTGCATGGCCATCTGGGTCCCTGAAAATACGAAATTCATCAGGAGTTAGAAAACCGTAATCAATACTCATATTCTTCTTAGTAAATAAAGAAAGTTTAGGTTTAGAATGAGAATCGATCGATGTTGATACTAGAGTATCGATCGATAGTAGACGTTTGTCTGTCTGCTCAATTATGGTCATCGAATGCTCTTCCTTGATGTTCTTTCTGATTTTTTTGTGGGAGCATTCATCTTTTCTGCTATGGTGTCGT
>NW_013627605.1:0-530 GCF_000695525.1 Brassica oleracea var. oleracea
AAAATTAGGGTTTGAATACGATTTTGGTATAAAACGAAAGGGGGGGGGGTTTGGTTTAAATCGTTTCAATCACTTTGTTCATTTTGTTTCTTCTCGATTTTGGTTAGATAAAGGATTCATTGGAATTCAATTCATTTCTTCTCGATTTTGTGTGTCTTTGTCGATATGTTTGTGTGTCTTTCTCTTTATGAAGATCGTTGCTAATTTGTGCTCCTTGTTTCTCTCTTATGGTCGAGGTTAACGAGAATGTGACAATATAGCTACAGCCAGCCGTCCTCATCATCCGCGGAGGTGGACGTAACCTCACTTCTCGAAGAAGAAGCTCAGTTGTACGCGGATGAAGCTCGGTTGTACGCGGAACGTGCAACGGCGGATGAGGCAGAGAGTAGCTTCGATATAGAGAAAGCGGTTCAGGAGGAGATGAGGGACTTTCAGACGCAGCTAAGGCGGCTTAATGAAGAAGGTACAGAGAGAGAGCAGAGACTGCTGCTGCTAGAGAAGAGTGTGCACGAGTTAGGAAATGATTTAGC
>NW_013627606.1:0-530 GCF_000695525.1 Brassica oleracea var. oleracea
ATATTAAAGGGTATTATAGACAAAAATGACACAAAATAGATATTAGTGTAAAAGGACATAGTTATCATTTTTTCTCTAAAAAAATAATTTTCCCTAATATGAAATACTATACATAAAATTGATGTAATCCATCCAATTTGAACAAATCATAATGTTTTTTTATTGGACAAACAAATCATAATGCTATAACCACAAATAGACATAATTTTACACCTTTATCTTTTTCTTTGTGCAAGTTCGTCATATATTACGTTCTTTGAATCTACTGCAACTAAAATAATGATTATAAACAATTACTCTTCTTTTTTAAAGACAATTACTCTTTTTTCGACAAATGCTTTTATTATATTGATTTAGGTTTTATGTTTGACCAAGGGTTCATTAGTGCTTCTACACCAAGAGGTCTGGGTTTCAATTTCTGGAGAAGGCGAAATTATCTGAATTAAAGGAGAAAAAGCTTACAAGAGATCTGCAGCATGACGTAAGGAGTATCGTCAAACATGGATCTCATAGGGCGTCTCAGGTGATAC
>NW_013627607.1:0-530 GCF_000695525.1 Brassica oleracea var. oleracea
AGTTGAATAAATCTCATAGGAGTTAGGATGAAGAAGTTAACCCACTTCCAAATTACGTGATCCCAGTTTCCCTACTTGAGAATATGACAACTTCTTCGCCATTCTAACCAAGCCAGGATAAATCACGATAAACAAACCTTGATTTGGATACATTAAGTAGTGGAGAATCACCTGGAAGTTGAATAAATCTCATAGGAGTTAGGATGAAGAAGTTATCCCACTTTCAAATCAGCTGATCCCAGTTTCCCAGTTTGGAATATGACAATTTCTTTGTCATTCTAATAAAACCAGGATGAATCTAGATGTACAAAGCTTGATTTGGATACATTAAGTAGTGGAGAATCACCTGGAAGTTGAATAAATCTCATAGGAGTGAGGATGAAGAAGTTATCTCACTTTCAAATCAGGTGATTCCGGTTTCCTGTTTGGGAATATGACAAATTTTTTGTCTTTCTAATCAAACCAGGATGAATCGAGATGTACAAAGCTTGATTTGGAAACATTAAGTAGTTGAGAATCACCAGGAAGTT
>NW_013627608.1:0-530 GCF_000695525.1 Brassica oleracea var. oleracea
GTCTGGAAGGTAAAACCTTGTGTATATAGATTTATCACCCTTTCTCTATTTTCGAAATATAGATTTTATACTTAAAAATATATATATATTATATTAGAGATTTATTAGGAAGGAATTCGAACAGGAATTGGTGGCTACAACCATTAAGGCTTGCTTCATAAGAATTTCATAGGTAAAGGATTAGAACAGGACTTGGTGGCTACAACCATTAAGGCTTGCTTCACAAATAATCCTAGGATATAGGTCAAAAAGAAGTGAACAGGACTTGGTGGCAACTACCATTAAGGCTTGATTCATGGAAGCCTGTCCAATCTTGGTTAATGATCTTGCATATAAGCATACTTTGACCAAGAGAGAAAATTAGTAGAGAGAGGATAGGAACTAATGTTTACCTGCAGGTCCAGATACTTGTTTGAAAATCCTAGAATCCTGTGATCGAGACTCCCAAGGTAAAGCCTTCACTTTTATTTTATGCCAAGAAACGAGGTTGGTAGAGGGGAATGAAAGACAAGATTATGCTAAGTTGTTGG
>NW_013627609.1:0-150 GCF_000695525.1 Brassica oleracea var. oleracea
AATCTCAACGGAAACTCTGATTGAGACGAAACGAAAAGCGTTTCGATGAAGATTCAAAAGAAAACGCAAAGGAGGACTTTTCTGAGGCCTGACAGGTCGCTATGTAGCGAGTGGAGGTCTGACAGGTCGCTACGTAGCGAGTGGAAGCAA
>NW_013627609.1:249-530 GCF_000695525.1 Brassica oleracea var. oleracea
TCTTTTTAGGCCTGACAGGTCGCTACGTAGCGAGTGTAGAGTTGGCTTGAGCTCGGTCGCTACGTAGCGACCGAGCCGTGTGCGTGCTCGGTCTCTATGTAGCGACCGAGCTGTGTGCGTGCTCGGTCGTTAAGCTTGGCTGGAACTCGGTCTCTACGTCGCGACCGAGCTATGTGCGTGCTCGGTCGCTACGTAGCGTCCGAGCCATGTGCGTGCTCGGTCGCTACGTAGCGTCCGAGCTGTGTGTGTGCTCGGTCGCTACGTAGCGACCGAGCTGTGTG
>NW_013627610.1:0-529 GCF_000695525.1 Brassica oleracea var. oleracea
CAAGGCTCTAACGCTTGTGGCATATTCAGCTGTAACTTCTCTGAATGAGACTGGACTCGAAGGCCATTCGCTGATGAAATCTTCGATAGGAAGGCAATGGAGTCGGAGGAATTCTCTCCAGTTAGAGACTTTCTCTGAGCCAACGTTGAAACTTGTGGAGAGTCTCGTCGTCTTCTTTGTATCCGCAGAGTAATGCTTAACTCTTTCGCTCTCTGGCTGCCGGAAAAACTCTCTTGCCACCGTCATCATTCTTTCTATTGTTTTTTCTGGCACCCCATGGTTCTTGATCTAGAAAAAATGAAACAATAACATTTCAACTCAACGAAACAGTGTGTCTTCTATTACAACAACAAATATCAGAGGGTCTTGTAATCGAGCATAGTAAATTGGAGAAATTTTTTAATGCAGTAAAACAGAGCAAGTTCGAGTTAAAATGAAGTGCAGTGCAATGAAGCATAGTGAATTAAGCATGGAGTTGCCTGGAAGAAGCCATAAGAAGCGCATGCATGAGCAACTTGGTAGATAACAT
>NW_013627611.1:0-529 GCF_000695525.1 Brassica oleracea var. oleracea
CTTTTGCCGTCAACAAGCTCAGTCAATTCTCCTCTGCTCCTCGTAAAAGCCATCATCAGGCTCTGCTTAAAGTTTTGCATTATGTTAAAGGAACAATTGGCCAAGGGCTGTTCTACTCTTCTCAAGCTGAAATGCAGATGCAGGCTTTTGCAGATTCGGATTGGGGTTCATGTCAAGATTCTCGTCGCTCAACGTCTGGTTTCTGTATTTTCCTTGGTTCTTCATTGATCGCTTGGAAGTCAAAGAAACAACAGGTTGTTGCGAAGAGCTCTGCTGAAGCTGAGTATCGCAGTCTCTCGGTTGTCTCTGATGATTTACTTTGGTTTACTAACTTCTTCACTGAGTTACGTTTGCCTCTGTTGAAGCCATCTCTGTTATTCTGCGACAACACTGCTGCGATTCATATTGCTCACAATACCGTCTTTCACGAGCGTACTAAGAACGTGGAGATGGATTGTTATAGTGTGCGGGAACGCTTGGTGGCTGGTATCTACAAGCTTCTTCATGTTCGGACTGATCTACAATTGGC
>NW_013627612.1:0-529 GCF_000695525.1 Brassica oleracea var. oleracea
ATAACAAATACAGTAATATAATGTATCATAGTAAGTGTTATATTTCATGCTTTACGTGATAATTTTTATGCACAATTCATATTTTAAAAATTTTGTTTAATATTAATAAGGCTCAAAGGAATTTATTATGTTTTGCTAATCCATTCGAACTCTGTATCAATCTAGTTGAGTATTTTTACTTTTAATGACTTGTTGGGCCTAAATGATCTTGTGTAAGATACTTGGGAAACAATGTCTGAAGTTCGGTTGTATATTTTATGACCTAGTTAGTTTGTCCAAGTTTGTTATTTATAACAATTTATAAAAAGGGGTTGTAAATAGTGTAAGTTGAATTATTACATTACAGACTATGGATCATTTGGCCGAATGATCGTATTTTAATAGGCGAGTTTGTCCAAGTTTATTCCTCTTAACTTTCAGTCTGAGGGATAATGATAATAGATTGAAATGCAGTTTATATGAAAATCAGACTCATGATTGTTTCATCTAATGACGTCTGCAGAAGGAAATCTGTGATTATTCTTCTTCT
>NW_013627613.1:0-529 GCF_000695525.1 Brassica oleracea var. oleracea
TTTACGTGCTATGCATTAAATAACTCTCTAATTAACTGTTTTAATTTGACTAATTGATGGTTATCTATTTTTCTTTATTTAGTTTGGTTTAAAATGAAAAGTAAAATAAAACCAATGCATCAATTGCCAAACAATATATTTCATCTGTTCTGAAAAGATCCACATTTTAGAATTCTCACATATTAATAAAACATTAAAAATTTACATTAAATGTGATTGTCAAACCAAAATCATTCGGTTTTGGGTGATTTAGAAAATGTATCCAAATAGTACTTGGTTAGTTTATGGTTCAGATTCAGATTGTTCTTTCTGGTTTTGGTTGGAATCGGTTTTTGACAATAATAACCGTTTATAACCCGATGAGTAATATTTTCGGTTTCTGTTCAATATTACCGAAATTAACTTAAAAATCACCAAATAACCTAAATCAAAACAAGCTCACTAATTGAAATGTCAAAGCAAAACAAACCAGAAAATGAAACATAGTTTTTTACAAGCTTTCCGTAGTGATTATCCATTCTTTTAAAGT
>NW_013627614.1:0-529 GCF_000695525.1 Brassica oleracea var. oleracea
TAATATTAATACCGGGCCAAGCCCAATTACATAATCTGAAGCCCAAACACATAAAACAGAAAGGCACGAAGCCCATAAACCCAACCAGCTACAGTCTAAACGCTATAAACGGCCCGCGGCCCAAACCATACAGGCCCAACCGACGTCGGCTGGATCAAACGCGTCAAGGAGGCTGGCAGCTGAACACGTGGAAGCATCTGCGCCATCGGATCGACACGCGTCGCACACCGCCTCAACCTGACCGTCTCCGCCTCTAGACGCCGTCAGAGCCACATAACCGTGCTTCGTTTCGCCGGATCTCATACCCCGCAACAAAACACCTTCCTTCCCGGTGGTCCTCCACCGAAAGCGTCATCGGATAAACCGCGCTCTCATCCGGACCACCCACTCTTCTCACACCACACCCTCAACTAACTTCTCTTGTCGGCGGAATCATAGACGGAGAGCTTCATCATCTTCTAAGATCTCATCCGAACTTTCTCGTTTCCACCCGAGCCGACAAGAACAAAACCCTAATCGAACTTTCACC
>NW_013627615.1:0-529 GCF_000695525.1 Brassica oleracea var. oleracea
AACAGAAACTAACGTCTTTTCTTATTTTGATTTGTGCAGGATTCTTGTTGGGCTGGAGTGGACGAAGACAAAATTGAGAATTGGGGCTATTATTCTACACAATCTGTTTTTGTATCTATTAGTTTTGACAGAGGCATGGTAGAACTTTGTGTTCATGTCTCCTCTAACATTACACTTTTCTCTCTCCAAAAATGATTGTCATCATTCATGGTTTCAAACAAACGATTTTGTTATCTATTCATTTTTGTATTAATTTATAAATATTTAAAATATAATTACATTGAAGTTAAAACAACTTTTAAAACTACCTTCTATGTTGATTATCCATTGTAACATATTCAACCAACTCTTTGATTTGTATTGTAATATAGTCTTTCTTTTTTTAGCAAAGGTACATAGCAAACAATTTATATTAACAAACAGTAAGGCACATTTATTCCAAAATACCAATCTATCCGTTAACCTATAAAACATTTATTAATTCATATTAAATTTTATAAAGGAAGATTTAGCTGAATATACCTAAAAG
>NW_013627616.1:0-529 GCF_000695525.1 Brassica oleracea var. oleracea
AGCTGGTGTTTTCTGCTTCTTCGAGGACCAGACAATCGGATGAGAGCCAAGGTAGACAATGTAAGCACCAGTGGAGGTGTAGTCATCACGATTACCAGCCCAATCAGCATCGGAGTAAGCATGAAGACTCAGAGTGTTGTTGCTCCGAAGAAAAATACCTTGATCTCGCGTGCCAGAGAGATAACGAAGAACACGTTTGGCTGCTTGCCAATGTTCATCTGTCGGACAGTGCATGAATTGAGACAGTTTGTTTACTGCAAAGGCAACGTCTGGGCGTGTGAAGTGTAGATACTGCAGACTGCCCACAACTGTGCGATATTCACGACCATCAGCCAGCGCAGAGCCTGAGTTGAGTTGCAGTGACCGAGAGGAAGCCATTGGTGTTGATACAGGAGTGGCATCAAGCATGTTGCAGCGAGCTAAGAGGTCAGTGATATATTTCTGTTGCGTGAGAAGGAGGCCACATTCTGTTCTGTGCGCTTCAATTCCTAGAAAATAATTCAGATCACCCATGTCTTTTAGGGAGAAG